>NC_134360.1:28612475-28909975 GCF_048569485.1 Anomaloglossus baeobatrachus | reverse complement strand
AAAGAGACAGACCTGGAAAGAGACAGACCTGGAAAGAGACAGCCCTGGAAAGAGACAGACCTGGAAAGAGACAGACCTGGAAAGAGACAGACCTGGAAAGAGACAGACCTGGAAAGAGACTGACCTGGAAAGAGACAGACCTGGAAAGAGACTGACCTGGAAAGAGACAGACCTGGAAAGAGACAGACCTGGAAAGAGACTGACCTGGAAAGAGACAGACCTGGAAAGAGACAGACCTGGAAAGAGACAGATGGGGAAAGAGACAGACCGACATGCAGACAGGGACAGAGACAGGCAGACAGGGAAGGAGGAGACAACCAGAGAGACAGACAAAGATAGATGGGGAAAGACACAGACCTTGATAGAGACAGATGGAGAAAGAGACAGAGAAATAGAGACAGACAAGGAAAGAGACAGACAGAGACAGGCAGACAGGGAAAGAAACAGACAGGAAAAGACACAGACAAAGAGATGGGGAGACAGACGGGGAAAGAGACAGACCTGGGAAAGAGACAGACCTAGAAAGAGACAGATGGGGAAAAAAACAGAGAGATAGAGACAGACAAAAAAAGAGACAGACAGAGACAGGCAGACGGGGAAAGAGACAGACAGGGAAAGAGACAAACAGGGAAAGAGACAGACGAGGAAAGAGACAGACCTGGAAAGGGACAGACGGAGCACATTACTTGGCCAATTTAGTTAAATCTGTGTGGAATATCTCGTGTTGAAATATATGTTGTGAAATGCTTCTATTAGCTTAGTTTTTGCCTTTTAATAAATACATTTCTATCTATTTGTTCTGTGTTTTTTGTGTGCAGAATACATTTTTGTTAATACATTCTATTTTATTAACAACAGTTATTAACCCGGGCGAAGCCGGGCAGTACAGCTAGTCTATATATATATATATATATATACAGTATGTATATATATATATATATGTACATCATCCTCCATACTGTATATTGCTTTCTCCTGTTCTACTTTGTTTTTGTCATATTTTTATATGTCTTCATCATGCTCTATTTTGTATATTGCTTTGTCTTATGCTACTTTTCTTGTCTACATCATGCTCTATGAATACCCAATGCATTTTTCATTCTGCATTTTTTTTGCTCATTATGATACATTTTCTGCATTCTTGCAACATTGCCTGATCTTTCTATAATATATTAATACTGCATCTGTTTCTATGCATACATATGCTCTGCAACATTTTTGCATTAAAGGGCATCTACACAACTTTTCAGTATAAGATGTAATGTGTCTGTAAATTAGGAATAACACAATTTTTCAGTATTATATGGCTTGTATCCTGCATTTTCACTAGTTGTTTGTAATGCACTCCAGTCTGGAGACTTGCTGCTGTGATCTCTGCCATTCACAGCACATAGAGAGGGATTCCTGCTCATTTTTTCTTTTAGCATGCAGAGAGAAGCAGCAGTAGCATGGATTATAATATATTGTAATATTGGACTGTATATATGTGACTATAGCATTGGAGGGAGGTAAAAGACTTGTTAGAAGGCTCAGCACAATCTTTCTGTCTCCCTCTGCCTGTTTCCTCTCCCTGCTCCCCCCTCCTCTACTTTCCCTTCTCCATAGAATATATAAGGATGTGTCACGTGACACCACAATGAGCCATCTTGTCTGAGATGGATTTGATTTGTTGTTGTTGTTGCAGAGAGGATGATAATGTTAGTAGGTACAGTATGTTTAGAAGGAAGAAGAAGTGTCTGCTTGGAGACAGAAGTTTCTTCTTTTACCTATACTAATGATTTTTCACCTTGCTGAATATGTAGTATATTCCTGTATATTTTTGGGGCAGATTCTGTGTTTGTAGTTATCAGTATTCATTGATTGCATGAGACCATTATATTTTTGGAAATTATTGGAGTAAGGGTTGCCATTTTGACTTTCCATTTTTTGGACACCTTATGAAAAAATCATGGACAGAGCATGTCTTATGAACACATTGGAAAATCATAATTAATCATTATGATTATAAATGATAAGTCACAATGTGACTGTAGGAAAGTGAATGGATCAGGGGCTCTTATGCTGTCCCTCATGCTAGAGGTCCCTAGGCTATCCTTAAGCTCAAGGTTATCCCTAATGGTGGAGATGCCTGAGTCACATGCCTGACTATGCTCCCGACCAGAACTAATCACCAGGGAAGTTATGGGCAAAAGTGAGATGGAAATACACATAAAGACAGACAGAGGAAAACCAAAACTTTGACACACAGCAAACACAAAACAAGGAGAGACTAAGGAGAAAAGCAAGAGCAGGAAAGTAGCACCAAAAATAAAACAAGGATTAAGAGCAACAAGTACTACAACCACAAGTTAGTCTGGCTCACAACACCTCATCAGACCAACTTAAATAAACAATAGTTGGCATAGAAGGAAGGATCTAGCCAGCATATAAAGGAGGAAAGCAGATATGATTGGCTCCCTAACTAAGCTGATTCCTCCCTCCCACCAGGGAAGGAAAAGGCAGAGGTGAGATGAAAACACAAATAAAGACAGACAGGTTAAATCAAAACTCTGACACACTGCAAACACACAGGAACAATGAGAAACCAAAGAGAAAAGCAAGTGCAGGAAGGTAGCAACAAAAAGAAACCAAGGCTTAACTCCACAAAGTATAACAACCACAAGTTAGTCTGGATCACAACACCTCACCAGACCAGCTTAGATAAACAATAGCTGGCATAGAAGAAAGGATCTAGCCAGCATATATAGGGGGAAAGCAGATATGATTGGCTCCCCCACAACATGTGATCAAAGGAGACTCACAAGCAGACCAGCAAAGATTAACTCTTGCTAGTCTGCCTATGAACTACCAATCTGTTCGTCGATGCCTGAGTCTGCCTGTGCTGATCACAGACATCAGAGAAGTTATCAAGTGCAGTATCAGAATCTGAACAGATCCTGATGCTGCCAGAACTAAGCTGATTCCTCCCTCCCACCAGGGAAGGAAAATACAGAGGTGAGATGGAAACACAAATAAAGACAGACAGGGAAATCCAAAAGTCTGATACACTGCAAACACAAAGGAACAATGAGAAACCAAGGAGAAAAGCAAGTGCAGGAAGGTAGCAACAAAAAGACAACAAGGGTTAACTCCACAGCCACACACAGCAACAAGTATAGCAACCAAAAGTTAGTCTAGATCACAACACCTCACCAGACCAGCTTAGATAAACAATAGCTGGCATAGAAGGAAGGATCTATCCAGCATATATAGGAGGAAAGCAGATATGATTGGCTCCCCCACAACATGTGATCAAAGGAGACCTACAAGCAGAGCAGCAGAGATTAACTCTTACTAGCATTAGCTGCATTCACTGTATACTGTAAAATGCTAAATACACTCAGAATAATCTGTATAAGTTTCTTCAACTTCAAAAAATCTCAGAAGTCTTACATTTTTTTACAGATGAGACAAAAAAGTGCCCAATTTTACGGACTGTCCTGGAATTTCTGGACGGTTGGTGACTCTGGAGTCCCAGCCCCTTTCTCTCTATATATAACACTTATATGTATTTTAATAAAAGGTACAATGTCTTTTTTATCTCTAAAATTGAGACAGAACTTGTGCAGGTTTATCCTAATAGAAGCAATAGATCATTGTGACTATGTTCAGGCTATTTCCTATGTGTTAATATATTCAGCCAGGAAAAAGCCCATACTGTAATGTGTCAACATTGATCCAGCGCTTTTCGCAGCATTTTTCTATATTGCGTATTGATTACATTAATGTTGTGCATTTCTATCATCATGGCTTTAACATTAACCTGAACTGAAAAAAAATTGGAAGCTCAAATCTGATTGATCGATTGATTCGTTCATTCAATCATTTTTATAGGAGGCTCTCTGCTGCCGGAGAAGCTAAATGAAGCGGAGCTTACCTTCCCAAATGAGTGGAAAAGACTCGGATGGGATTGTTGTATTTTCAGATATTATCTCCACCCTCATATAGTTTAGAAACTTCTTATAAGTTTCTGCTGGTCATATTCTTAAGACAAGTCTAAAGTGTCTACCTTCATCATTTTCAACAGTGTCACATCCCCACCGGAGTCCGCTCCTGTGACTTCTGCTTCGATCACCAGGTGACGCCGTATTTCCGCCATAGACGGTGCTGGTGATAGTAGAGGTGTCGATGCCAGTGGCTCTGGTGGGCGCAGGCTCTATTCATCCACTAAGCTGGGTTTCCCCAGGACCTGCAGTACCACTGGCTGACTGTAGGTGGCGTGTATCTTCAAGCTGAATTTACCACCATTCAGCTACAGCCAATGGGAAGACACCACACCCTTCTAATTCCCCCTCCTGTCTGCTGACCACTGCCAGAGATAGTTTTGTATTCCTGCTTTCTGGTTCCAGCTCTGTTCCGAATAGTGATCCCTGTGTTTTGACCTCTGCCTGTTCTCTGATTACCCTCCTGTCTGGTATTTTTGTACCTCGCTGCCAGATCCAGTTTTGACCTCTGCCTGTTCTCTGACTACCCTCTCACCTGCCAATTTTGTACCTTGCTGCCAGATCCGGATTTGACCCCTGTCTGGTTTCCTGACTATGTCCTTGTCTGCTGACTTTGTCCCTGTTCTGCATCTCCTGGTTTGACCCTGCCTGACGACTACTCTCCTCTCGACTGCAGTTTTCCACAGATAGTGATCTCCGGGGCCCTGTGTGATTCCAAATCCCTGTATAGGGGTTAAAGGGTTTCAGGGTTCTCGGGGTCCTGCTTTGTGAGCGGCTTTCCTCTAGCCTGTCAGTCACAGCCAGTCTGAGTCTGTGGTTCCAGGCAGGTGTTGCACACACTTATGACCAGATTATTCATTTGCCTTTTTTTAAGCTACTTTTCTTTTTTTTTCTCATTTGATATTCATTGACTTTTTTGAGCCAATTTGTTCAAAATAGCAAATGCATGATTCCTCTCACGGTTCTGATTTGCGGTGCATCTTTTGTGCCGTGATGTTATGTTATGCTCTCCTGCGAAGTCGGTGTTCGCCTGTTTGTCCACGCAGAGCACTTTGCCTTGATGCTCTGCTGTCTTGCATGCCTGTGGATGGGTTGCTTCTCCGTACCGGGTCCTTCGCTGGTGCTGGGAGGGGCTTGCTCACATGCTCCACATTCCGGATGATTGTTCTGCTTCATTAGGGAGTGTGCTCGACTGGAATGATGCCAGTCATATCTCCTGTTCTACAGTAAGCGCTTGGCTCCTGTTTTGTCTTGTTATCTGATCTCGGCTGGACTGTTATTGACTCTGCTCTGCCTGCCCCCCTGGACTTTGTCGTTACCTCCTGGCTTCTGACCTCGGACTTCCTCCTGACCACATCTCCGCCTGCTCCTTGCATCCCATACCTACTCTCCTGGTTTCCTGACCATCGGCCTGTATCTTGACCTTGTTTCTACCTGCTCCATGTGTTCTGTTATGTCCTCTTGGTTACTGATCCCGGCTTGTCTGACTTTCCCTCTGCTCTCAGTACACTAGTTCTTCGAGCACCATCTAGTTACTAACTTCATATTAGGTCACATAGTCTAGCTTCCCATCCAGCGCCACCTAGTGATTAGTATCACACTACTCCAAAGTGCCAAGCATTCCAATTCCTGAGTAAATGGATTTTATTTTTGCTTTTAACCATTTTTTGTGCTTTGTCAACACAAAAAGTTGCATGTGTCATTAAAAGTTTTCAAAGTTTGAGTAAAAAAATTCAATTTGCTTAAAAATCTACTAAAGTCTTAATTGATCAATTAACCAAAAACTTTTGGAAACCCCAAAACTCGCCCAAAATATAATCTTAAAAAAGCTAAACAGGCGAACATATATAAAATAAACTTTATAAATGGTGCAAATTAACGGAAAAATAATGCACAAATTATAAATGAGTAAAGTCAAACAAAAAGTAGACAAAAAACGTTGCAAGGTATCACACGATAAATGGCTCTAAACTCGCTAAGTGTCATGGCGGCATCTGATGCTGTTTACACTACAAAATCCGACATGTTACACTATGCCTCCTTTGGTATTTATGAGTTACGCAGATAGGCTCGGGCGTCGGCCAGCTGTGTGCTCATTAGTGATTGGGCTAGCAGGAGTTAATTTCTGCTAGGCTGCTGGTTATTTCTTGGATCACATGTTGTAGGAGATCTATCATAGTCACTTCCTGCCTTTTTAAGATGGTGGAGCCTGTCTTCCCTTGCCCACTATAGCTTTGGCTAAACTGGTCCATGTGTTGTTGTGTCCCAGTCCTGCTGGTGATTATATTGCTTTGTTGCGTAGAGTTGTTGTAGAGTTCTACCGTTGTCTTGTTGCTTTCTTCCTGCTCCTATTTTCCTCCTAAGCTCTTTCTATCTTATACTGCTTTCTGACTGGTTGCCATTTTTAAATCAGGGTCACTACATAGCACATGCCAATTTTTATTTATGACATTTTTATTTGTGCATTCAATGGTCCAAACTGAAAATTGAAGATAAATATTTTTTGATTGAGATCTTTTGGCAAAGATTTTATTTTGACTTATGCCTCTGTTTTCTCCTTTTGTATATTTTTGTCGGCTTTATAACTCCTGCCCCAGCCCTCCCCATAGGTGGGGGGGTTGGGGGTATAAGATCAGGACTGGTCAGAAGCAGGGCAATTAAGGCGGCCCAGATATCCACACCATCAGAGGTAACTCTGGAATTAGGGGTTGCTAGTTTCCCCTACCCTGAGGGCCAGCCTAGGAGCCCCTGTCTCCTGCTCTCCACATTCACCATGACACAAGGTCGATAATGTATTGGGTTCATATTGTTGTCATATCCTTTTGGCGAGGTTGTACAGGTTCTCAATGATAAGATCCATTTAGTCTATAGAGATGTACTTCATGTGGAAAAGTATGCAAATCAGCTGTCCCCCAGAAGGAATAACATGTTGATAGTAATATTGTCTGAAGAGCATGAAGAGTTAACACACTGAGCTGCTGTATGAAATCAGGAAGTGTAAAGTTAGCATTAGCAAGCATGTCTGCTCACACCACCTGAAAGAGTTCAGAGCTGTACTGTTTTATCTTAGGCTGGACAGTGGAAGGATTTTGCAAAGAAATTTCAGGTAGAAATCAGAAGCCATGATAAAAAGCTAGCAAGTAAGGGGTAAGCAAAACTTATTATTAATTAGAGTATGTAAGAAGCTCCATCCTGCAATTCAATGGTTCTATTGGGTGTATGATCGCTTATTCCTGTGAGTGAAGACTATATGTGCTAACAAAGCAAAGCTTAGCCTCCAGAAAAGTGAAGAATAGACTCAGTAGAGGGGACCATAGAGGTTCTGACTCTGAAGTGTTATGTGAAGAAAATGAATACATCAGAGACATCAAGTTTGTGTGTGTAAGGAAATGCAGGATTGTGTTGCCAAGAGAGGTGTTCATAGGAAGAGGCCGTGACAAGCTCTGAAGATTTGTGACATACAGCACTGTGAAAGAGACCTATAGATTGTGTCTTTGAGAAGGAAGTGCTGCTGAGATGTTTGCCAGCAGACGGTTGCAACTACAATTAATGTGTTGCCTGTGTTAGCTCATTGTAGTGTTGAATAGACTTAGCAGAGGGGATCATAGAAGTTATGACTCTGAGGTTTGCCAAACATTGTGATGTGAAGAAAATTAATACAAAATGAATACATAAGAGACAGCAAGTTCATGTGTGTAAGGAGCTGTGATGTGGTAAGAGTAGGCTGCAAGTGTGCGAATTGCCAGACAAGAACTGTAGGGTTGTGTGCCAAGAGAGGTGCTCATAAGACGAGGCCAAGACTAGCTCTGAAGATTTGTAATATGCTACACTGTGAAAGAGACCAATAGATTGTGTCTTTGAGAAGGGAGTGCTGCTGAGATTTTGGCCAGCAGACTGATGCAAGTTGTGATATACAGCACTGTGAAAGAAACTAATAGATTGTGTCTCTGAGAAGGAAGTGCTGCTGAGATGTTTGCCAGCAGAAAGTTCCAAGTACAAACCACATGTAGACAGTGTTATTGCATTTCAGTATGCCAGCTGATGACCTTTGTTACCTTCTAAAGAGACATTACAACCATCAATTTATTGAGTAAAATCCACTTAAACTGTTGATGGTGTCTGTTTTACATTTCATTTTCCTTGACTGGGGAAAACACTCTGTCCAATGAGAGTTGGTGTATTTGTACAATTTAAAGGGGCAAACTACACCATCTTCATATTAGACCCTTAAGCCTCATATTAGACCTTACCATACCAGCGTAATAGCAGAACCTTATGAATCCTGCTTCATATCTTGTCACCATTGTGCTGGTCCATATTTATCTTAAAGGACTTGCATTACAGTAGTCCTAATACAATCAGCCTCATACTAGTCAATATTATTCTGGGCTCATGCTTATCCCTCCATACTTATGCCCATAGCTCTAGTCTCATACTTGAGCCCTTAGTACTAGATTCATAGTTTTACTACTATTTGGCAATTATAAGGAATATTCCCTCCCTCGTTGGAAATAGTTTTAGCGTGTAATCCCAGTAGTGACCAGTAGAGGGGCTTGATTTGCAGCCTTTCTAGGGTATACAGCGTATACAGCATTGTCTGCTCATTTTACATTTGTATCTACTGTTTCCTGCAGATCTGAAGGTGGTGACAGATATGGTTGTGCAGTTATTCTATCTCCTCTCACACATCATATTCCCAGCCATACGTCCTGTACCGTAAATTAATATTTTGTAACTGCGCTTCATCGCTCTCCGCGTTGTTTGTATTAATGAAGTTTCCTGTTGCTTTTCAATCTGTTCCATTATAAAACAAGGCAATTTATCTTTTTTCCTCGGTTTTCATATTGTAAGTTACATTTTAAATAATTTATGAATTATGTTTTTTTTGGGTGAAACAGCTGATTCCTGTAACGTTTCACATCATTTCCAAAGATAACCACAGGGGTTGTCACCGAGCGCCCTGAATGGCAAAGCTGCCTCGTTATACAATGTATTGTCTATCTATCCCTCTATCTATCCATCCATCCATCTATCTATCTATCTATCCCTCTATCTATCTATCTATCCATCTATCTATTATTTATCTATCCCTCTATCTATCTATCTATCTATCCATCTATCTATTATCTATCTATCCCTCTATCTATCTATCTATCCCTCTATCTATCTATCTATCTATCTATCTATCTATCTATCTATCTATCTATCTATCTATTCCTCTATCTATCCCTCTATCTATCTATCTATCTATCTATCTATCCTTCCATCTATCTATCCTTCTATCTATTATCTATCTATCTATCTATCTATCCTTCTATCTATTATCTATCTATCATCTATCTATCTATCTATCTATCTATTATCTATCTATCTATCTATCTATCTATCCTTCCATCTATCTATCTATCTATCTATCTATCCCTCTATCTATCTATCTATCTATTCCTCTATCTATATATCTATCTATCCCTCTATCTATCTATCTATCTATATCTGTGGCGCCCCTGAGGCATCAGTCGCCACAGGGTACTGCATCTCACTTAAGGTGCAGTACTCTTCCCGGGTAAGGAGAGGTTAATCGCTTCTGTTTCTCACATTCACAAACCACACACAGTCAGGTGCTTTCCCACCGGGGTTGGCCTAGGGTTGACAGGGGGGTGGCCATCACGAGGCATGGGACTTTTCCAGTCACTAGGACAACCACCTGGGGGGGCAGGCACCACTTGGGGAAAAGGAAGGAGCATCTGAACATTTGATCAGTTTTGTCCCGAGCACAGCTTGGGGTGAGGAGCATAGTCAGGACTCGGTCCAGGCATTTTCTTCTTCACACTTCTGGGAGCACTAGAAGACCCATGGCTTGGAGCAGGTAACTCAGCCCGGGTTCTCTACAGCTATTGGGGATTCCAAGGTCTGCGGAAAGTGCAGGAAGCACCTGCAGCCCGTTCCACATTCCATCCACAGGATTGGAGGGACCCCGACCAGAAAGGTCACACAGTGGGAACACTGGCGGTGACCTCCGAATTATCTGGGATCAACTGGGGCCCATCACGGCAGAGACCGGAACTCCTAGGGCAACAACCGGACAGTGAGTAACCGCTCCGGCGCCAAGGGTCACTACCAACCCCATCATCCTCCCTGGGGCCTACCTTTACCTGTGGGGAGCTGAATCATCCCGGCTGCGACACCATCCACCCCAGAGGACAGCACCCACAGCGGCGGCTAATCCCTGGCCGCATACCACAGATGGTGTCACGAGACAACTACTACTTCCAGTACCCTCATTATCCCACCATCCTTCTCCACCTTCCCTTTTGTGGACACCTCGGGGTCACGAAGCCAGGCAGGGGCACCTGTGACATCCCCTGACCCTCCATCGGCCCAGTGACGAGTACTCCCCAGACTCCATGGGGTGCTCCATGTCTACAGTATACTGTACTATTTTGATGGTTCTTTGTTGGTTGTATATTGTAGAGTTTTCTTGGAGATATGGCAGTATTATGTGGGCTTTACTTTGTAGTATTATCCTCGCACTATTTGGTGGTATTATGTGGGTTGTAGATTGCATTATTATCTTATCACTATATTGTAATATTATTTGATCTATATATTGCAGTATTTTCACTCCAATGTCTAGTGATATTGTGTCACCCAGAGCTATGGGGTACTCGGTCCCGGGGCGAATATGTGCGGGGATGCTGTGTCACGGTTGTATAATGGCCGATGCCTGGTTCTGTGACCCTGGGGACGCTTTTTAAAAGGGATATATACAGGGGAGTGAAAGAGTTTGAATTGTGACGCCACTTGCGGGTTGCGGTTATGGTGATGGAAATGATGGCTGATGGTGGTGACAGCTGAGATGGTAGGCCCTCTGCTAGCAGGGCTATATCCCAGGGAATGGATGGAGGGGTCCGTCGCAGAAAGAACGGAGACCACACAGTGGGGATGCAGTGCAACGTCTGGTTACTCACCTTCAGATGGAATGGTGGCCTTGAGGATGACTGGTTCAGACCCCTGGTCCCTTTTGTCCCAGTGCCGGTGTGGTGACCTGGTAGTCTCTTACCAGGTTGGGACCCCGTAGCCTGGAGTGTTTGTGGGTCCCTTACTGTTTTTTGGCAATCTCTTCTCCGTACGGTGGGCATTGCGAACTCTGCAGGGTTGGTGTCCTATTCCGGTCCCTGGTTCAATCTTTACTCCTGGTGCCCCCGGATTCTTTGGGTCAGTGGGGTCCGTGAAGCTCCCCTCACTGTGCAGGTGTTTGTCAAGTCGCGTGAAGCTGTCGCCTGACCTAGGGCCCTGTGACCTGTCGGTGCTCTGGTTCTAGGGGTACCTGGCTGTACCCTCCCTGGCAACCACTCTCCTTGCCACCTGGGTCATCGTTACACGACCCTGTCTAGAGACAGATCGGTTCCCTTCCACTATCACTACGGGACTCCACACTTGAGTGTCTGACTGTGTCTGTCTTTCTCCCCTCCCACCGGACTGCCTTCTAGTGGACTGGACTGGCTCCACCTCTAGGTGGCCATCCATTGGGTCCCGGACTAGTCAGTCATCCCTAATGAGGAGTGGGGAACTGAAGATGTTATGTGTGTTGTTGGTGCCAGCACTGGTCTTCCAGGTCCCTGGGGGTAGGCCCTGCATTTTAGTCAGGATGCAGTACCTAGTAGTGCCCTGAGGGGTTCAGGGGCGCTACAATATTGTGTATGGTGTACAATTCATAGCCGTATGTTTTTTGTTATTTATTGCAGTATTTTCCTTGCACTATATAGCGGTATAAAAGGTCCAACTTTTTGTAGAATTTTTTTTACCCTGTGTATGGTCTGAAATTACATGAACAATTACCTAAAATATCAGAGGCCCTGCTTTTCTAGTCGTCCAGGACCCCGTGTTCTCTGAGCCCAGCCGTGATCTAAGGAAATGTTAGAGAATGGTTAAAAATTCACAAGACTCTGAATGTTCTTCCTGCAGAAACACCAAAGATTTGCATAAACTTGTCTCCCCTTCTGCGCCGTGGACGGATTAGGCCGGGGTTATCCATTCTGATGCAGTAATTTATCTTCCTCTTCTTCATCCGCAGAGCTGCTCCTCAGACATGCTCTTTCACATGTCTGTCGTCTTTCATCTATCTTTTCTTTCATAGTTTTGTAATTCTCCTGGATCTTCGCTCGGGTTGGACTCATTCCCATTTCAAGATTGTTTTCGGTAGATATAAAGTTCACCTCCTGAAACGTAGGGTTTGCTTTTTAACTCATTAAAGTTCTTCTTAAAGGAAAAAAGGGTACGTTTTTTACAGGAAAGAAGTAATCCAACATAATTCAGCCTTTAAAGGGAATCTGTCAGCAGATTTTTGCTATGTAATCTGACAGCAGCATGATGTAGGGGCAGAGACCCTGATTCCGGCAATGTATCACTTAGTTTAATGGGTGCAGTAGTTGTGGCACTATCACAATTTGCAGATCTGGCAGAGCTCAGAATGCTGAGCCCTATATAACCCCGCCCACTCCACTGACTGTGTATAACCCCACCCACACCACTGATTGTGTATAACCCCGCCCACACCACTGTTTATAACCCCGCCCACACCACTGATTGTGTATAACCCCGCCCACACCGCTGATTGTGTATAACCCCTGCCCACACCGCTGATTGTGTATAACCCCCGCCCACACCACTGATTGTGTATAACCCCGCCCACACCACTGACTGTGTATAACGCCGCCCATACTGGTATTTGTGTATAACCCCGCCCACACTACTGATTGTATATAACCCCGCCCACACTACTGATTGTGTGTAAACCCGCCCACACCGCTGATTGTATATAACTCCGCCCACACTGCTGATTGTGTATAATTCTGGCCACACCGCTGATTGTGTATAACCCTGCCCACACTGCTATTTGTGTATAACCCCACCCACACCACTGATTGGCAGCTTTCTGTGTACATAGTGCATAGGCAGAAAGCTGCCAATAATTGATGAGGGTGTGGTTAGACCAAGGAGTCTCAAGACACCTAGTCCAGTAGTGATAATCTCCTGCTGATAAAACACTGATTTTATTGAAGCAGTAAAACACAACCCAGTAAGTGACACACCGCTGGAATCACGAGTTCTGTCCCTACACCATGCGGCTCTCAGATTACATGGCAAACACCTGCCGACTAGTGATGAACGAGTAATAAAATGCTCAAGTGCTTGTTACTCGAAACAAGTGGGTCCAACACTCGGACCTGATTGACTTGAGTAACGAGTATAATGGAAATCTATGGGAAACTCAAGCCTTTTCCCAGCAGACTGCACTAGAGGGCAGGGGAGGCCAGAAAATGCATGAGAAAGACGCCAGGACGCATCTCTGACTCCTAGGTCACTATTGGGAAGTAAAAAATTAAATAACTTTAAAAACGCATGGGGTCCCCCATTTTTGATAACCATGCAAGGTAAAGCAGACCTGTCTGGTTATCAAAAATAAGGGGACTCAAGGCCATTTTTAAAAATGATTTATTTATAAATAAATACTTAAAAAAAAATGGTTTGGGATTCCCACATATTTTTGATAACCAGCCAAGATAAAGCAGACAGTTGGAGGCTTATATCATTTGGCTGGGAAGGTGCATGGTTATTTGACCCCTCCCAGCCAAGATAAAGCAGAAAGCTGGAGCCTGGTATTATCCGGCTGGGAAGATCCATGGTTATTTGGCCTTTCCCAGCCTGCAGCCACCCCATACTAAATACACCAGTTCTGGTGCTTCGCCCTGGCTCTTCCCAATTGCTCTGGTGCGATTTCAATAGGGGTAATATTTTTTAGGTAGGTTGATGTCAGCTGTGGATTGTCAGCTGGCATCAAGCCCAGAGGTTAGTAATGGAGATGGGTCTATCAGACACTCCCATTACTAACCAAAAAGTGTAAAGTTTAAAAATACATACATACTGGAAAATAGTTTATTTTATTAAAGACTTCCCCACAGTATACCTTGTTCACCAATTTATTTACATAAAAAGAAACTTGATGATTTGACATAATCCATTGTGTAGTGCTCCCACGACGTCTCCCGAATCCATATTCCAACATCTGGAGCCTTGTTCAGAGAACGAGGCTCCGTAGGTCACTTCCGGTCAACGCCAGACCTGAAGTTTCTCGTGCTCAGTGATGTCACTTAGTTACTGAAAAGTGAATGTAGGAAAAGAGAAGTTAAAATGTTATCCTGAATCCATTGTAGATTGTATCCCAATGGAGCCTGAAAAAGTCTATTGAGGTCTGTTAGAATTCTGGCACACTTGCAGCTAGAATAATGCTACTTACTATGCCCCGCTGTCGGTCAGTGCCGCAGCCACCGCTCACTGTACACAGAGCAGTGACTCAACCCATGCCGCCGCTGCCCTGATGACTGATAGCCGAATGCTGCCAGGAGGAGTAAAAATAATTTCCTCCTGGCAGCGGGGCTCTAAGTGCTGGCGCCAGGCAAGTTCAGAACACTATGAACCTGCAGATTAACCCCATATCTGCAAGTCAACAGTGTTTTTCACATGACCTGTCCCTTTAAACTTGGCAGATTCACTTGAATCCATTTCGATTTGTATCCACTTTGCAAGTAGAATTTGTAGAGTAATGGTGATGTCTATTTTTGGGGAAAATGTTGTTTTTTTTGTTTTTACAAAAATGCATGTATTTAGGTTAAAATAAATATATATATATATATATATATATACACACACATATTATATATATATATATATATATATATATATATATATATATATATATATATATTATATCTGTATTGAATTATCAATCGCTGGCTGCAAAGTGAGTTAAGTGAGAATCCATCAGCGAGCTCATTCAGATTGAATACAAGGAGTGTTTGTATCTCTTAGTCTTTTTTTGAGCTCCTCTCATCTTATTTATGACCACAGACCATATCTGTCATGGTTGTCTCTCTGCTACAAGAGATGAATGACAGGTTCTGGGTCTGAGTCTAATATTTCCTGGTGAGACTGCAGATTTAAATGTAGTTTCCTTTGATTCAGCAGTCACAGGGTTAATCTGTGTTCCTTGACAGCAAACATGCCATTACCTTTCTCATGTGTTTCTGGTTTGGGGCCATAACCAGTCTCTTTATATACCCTCTGCTCCCGGCAGAAGGTGCCGGTTATTCTGATTGCTATTGTACTGCTGACCTTGGAGGTGGAAGGAGCTGCTGAAATCCTTTGCTGAGTTGCTGGTGTGGTGGTGTTTCCCTCCTGTCTGTCTTCCTTTCCTGGTGTGTTGTGTCAGTGCAGCGGTGGGGCTAGTGTCTGTCACCTGCCCACTCACTAGCCAGGGACAATTGTAGGGTCTTCTCAAGGCTTCAAGTTCCTGCTCGGCAACAGGTGATTGGCTAGGAGTGTAGGGTACAGCGGCAGGTAAGTGAATGAGGTGTCCATCAACCCTCTCACTAGTGCTAGGGCTCACTGGTGGGACTAGTGGTCCTTACTTACCCACTCCTTAGCCAGGGCTATTGTAGGGTCTGCCCAGAGTTTCAGGTTCCTGCTCGGCAACAGGTGAAGAACCTGTGTAAGAACTGGCTAGGAGTGCAGGGTACAGAGGTAGGTAAGTGAAGGAGGTGTCCATCATCCCTCTCACTAGTGCTAGGGCTCACCGGTAGGATTAATGGTCCTTACCTACCCACTCGCTAGCCAGGGCTATTGTAGGGTCACTCAGGGCTTCAGGTTCCTGCTCGGTGACAAATGAAGAACTTGTATAGTGACTGACTAGGAGTGTAGGGTACAGAGGTAGATAAGTGAAGGAGGTGTCCATCTTCCTTATAACTAGCGCTAGGGCCCACCATTGTTAAAGTGTCCCCGGTGTACCCCTTGCTTGTCGTGGTGTTACCCCTGTGGTGTGGTTTGGCCTCACGCCGGACTCTCTCCTCTTAGTCCATGTATGACAACATCAAAGTTGAATGTGCAGTGAAAAGAAATTAGCCGGGAAAATCCAAACGGTGCACAGTTTTATAATGAAATCCAAATAGGAACGGGTGCAATGAGACAGGTGAGGTTCAGGGAGAGGAGAGCATCATATTATTTGGGCTTTTACCCTTTGGCTCCGTGTCGATAGGTGGGATGCGGATCTTGTTCTATGCGATAAACAATGATCCAACGAAAAATTCTCTGTATCATTTTCGTGAGCAAAATGCCACAATTAGCTCCAATTTCTCAGGATGTAAACTCTTTGTTGACCCGTGATGACTGTTTCCCCGTTGACTCGCCGAGCAGCGTTTGGCTATTTCATGACATTATTGCATTACCGCTGTGAATGCGCATTACCGTGGTGTAACAATGAGCGAGGAGTCAGTAAAAGGTGGCACAATACAAACACGTTATTAAAAAACACACAACTCGTCTACTTACAAAGGCGCCGTTTCCCGGTGCAGAGCGCGGCTCCGAGCTATTAGGGGGATTATTGCGTGTACAGTCTGCCATCTTTGCTGGTGGCGAGCCGTCAGTTTCCAACATCGGAGCGCGTCTCTAAAGTAGTAATTATGTCGTGTAATAACACGATGTGCGGTGTAATTTTCCGCTGATCGTAAGCAACGCCTGAGCGCTCGCTCTATAGGTAGACTCATTGCACCTATTTAAATAACTTGGTAATTACAGAGCTGGTTTTTTTTTTTTTTGCTTTTTTATTTGTACAGACAGTTTAGTGCTGATATATTTTTTATAAACAGGAGCATGGGAAATTTGTTAGAGAAAATGCAAGAGGGTCATACCTGGAAATGCAATTTTATCCATTTTTCATGACGCACATTCACCACTCATATGCTGGACACGAGCCACACACAAGCCAAGTACACACTAGACACATGCTGCATATTTTCCCCCTATACTGGTATATATGTCCCCATACTGGTTTATATGTCCTCCATTCTGCTATATATGTCCTTCATTCTGGTATATATGCCCCTCTATCCTGGGCCCTTTCCTTGTATATATGTCCCCCATCTTAGTATATATGTTCCCCATCCTGGTCTCTTCTTGGTATATATATCCCCCATCCTAGTATATATGTTAACCATCCTGGGCCCAATCCTGGTATATATATTCCCCATACTGGGACCCTTCTTGGATATATCTATATCCCCCATCCTAGTGTTTATGTTCCCCATCCTGGGCCGCTCCTTGGTATATATATATATCCCCCATCCTAGTATATATGTTCCTTATCCTGGGCCCCTTCTTGGTATAGACTGTATATCCCCCATTCTAGTATATATGTTCCCCATCCTGGGCCCAATCCTGGTATATATTTTCCCCATCCTGGGCCCCTTCTTGGTATATATCCCCCATCCTAGTATATATGTTCTCCATCCTGGGCCCCTTCTTTGTATATTTATCCCCCATCCTAGTATATATGTTCTCCATCCTGGGCCCCTTCTTTGTATATTTATCCCCCATCCTAGTATATATGTTCTCCATCCTGGGCCCCTTCTTTGTATATTTATCCCCCATCCTAGTATATATGTTCTCCATCCTGGGCCCCTTCTTGGTGTGTTTATCCCCCGTTCTAGTATTTATGTTCCCCATCCTGGGCCCAATCCTTGTATATATGTTCCCTATCCTGGGCCCCTTCTTGGTATATATACCCCATCCTAGTATATATGTTCCCCATCCTGGGCCCCATTTTAGTATTTATACCCCCATCATGATATATATGACCCATTTCCAAGTACATATGCTCCCCTTCTTGGGCCCCTTTCTGGTCTATATGTCCCTATTCTTAATATATATATATATATATATATATATATATATATTCCACATCCTGGGCCCCTTCTTAGTATACTGTATATGTCCCCCATCTTTGTATATATGTTCCCCATCCTCGGCACCTTTCTAGCATATATGTCCCCCATCCTTGGCCCATCCTGGTATATATGTCCCATTTTCAGGTATATTTTTCCCCATCCTGGGCCTCTTTCTGGTATATAAGTCCCCCATTCTGATGTATATGTCTCTTATCCTAGGCCACTTCCTGCTATATATGTATTCCATACTGGGCCCCTTCCTGGTATATATGATCCTTATCCTGTTATATATCTTCCCATCCTAGTACTTATGTTGCACATCCTGGGCCTCTTCCTGGTATATATGTCCTCCATCCTAGTATATGTATTCTCCATCCTGGGCCCCTTTCTATTATATATGTTTCCCATTCTGGGCCCCTTTCTGGTATATATGTCCCCTATTCTGATGTATATATCTCCTATCCTGGGCTCATCCTGATATATATGTCAACCACCCTAGTATATATGTTCGCCATCCTGGGCCCCTTTTTGGTATACATATCACCATCCTGTTATGTATGTCCCCTTTCCAAGTATATATTTCCTCATCCTAGGCCCTATCTTGCTATGTATGTCTCTATCGGGGTATATATGTATTCCATTCTGGTATATATGTTCTGTTCTAACAATTTTCTTTAATTCATAAAAAAAACCAAAAACATTCTTCTCACTTTCCCCCGATGCGCAGCATCCTCTTCTGCAGCCACCGCAGAGGCCGGCAACTTACATCGGCGTGCATGCTATGGGCAACACATGACGTCACTGCCATGCAACGACAATGCCTGGTATGCCGATGTCAGCTGCCGGCTCTGATTGGCCACGGCATGTAATGCAGTGCAGGGACCTAATGGGTCTCTGTGCAGCAATGCATTTCAGTTGAATGTCCGTCCTCATATGCACATCCAGCAGAAGTATGCGCACTTATCAGTGGGCCCTCTTCCATCTGGTCGTAGCCGCATTCTCTATGTCCGCGATGGTTACGCTCCTGGATCCAGTTCTACATGTGAGGCGCTCACATGCTGGATATATATCTCACACGTATCAGTGGGTCTCATTCTTCTTAATGTTGATTTCATTGTTTTGTTCCCTAGCATCCATTGTCATCCAGAAGTGGTGGTGTCACATGCAGCCGTGCATGGAATGGGAGGATTGTAAAGTTTTGCCCGATCTCTCAGGCTGGTCCTGCAGCAGCGGAAACAAAATCAAAACTACCAAGGTAAGTGAAAGGAGTGTGGATAATAAACTCCATATAGAAACCATACAGAAGTGCAAATATATCCCTAAAGAGATCATACGGCTCTGGCTTCTATGTAGTCCAATAATTAAAGGAGTGTTGAAAAACTGTCAATATTAGAGATGGGCGAACCCGGATGAAAAAAAAAGTCTGTGTTATGTTAGTCACTATGATCGGTATGAATAGAAGGGAAGTCAGACAAGCCGGGATCATAATCCAGGAGGTAATGTATAAGATTCAGGGAGCAGACAAAGATGTGGTCAGGAAGAGGTCCGAGGTCAGAAACCAGGAGGTAATGTATAAGGTTCAGGGAGCAGACAGAGACGTGGTCAGGAAGAGGTTCGAGGTCAGTATCTGGAAGGTAACGTAAAAGGTTCAAGGAGCAGATAGAGACATGGTCAGGAAGAGGTCTGAGGTCAGAAACCAGGAGGTACTGTATAAGGTTCAGGGAGCAAACAGAGACGTGGTTAGGAAGAGGTCCGAGGTCAGAAACCAGGAGGTAATGTATAAGGTTCAGGGAGCAAACAGAGACGTGGTCAGGAAGAGGTCCGAGGTCAGAAACCAGGAGGTAATGTATAAGGTTCAGAGAGCAGACAGAGACGTGGTCAGGAAGAGGTCCAAAACTGGGAGGTAACATATAAGGTTCAGGGAGCAGATAGAGACATGGTCAGGAAGAGGTTTGAGGTCAGTATCTGGAAGGTAATATAAAAGATTCAGGGAGCAGATAAAGACATAGTCAGGAAGAGGTCCGAGGTCAGATTCCGGGAGGTAATGTATAAGGTTCAGGGAGCAGAGAGAGACGTGGTCAGGAAGAGGTCCAAGGTCCAAAACTGGGAGGTAACGTATAAGGTTCAAGGAGCAGAGAGAGACATGGTCAGGAAGAGGTCCAAGGTCCAAAACTGGGTGGTAATGTATAAGGTTCAGGGAGCAGACAGAGACATGGTCAGGAAGAGGTCCGAGGTCAGAAACTAGAAGGTAATGTATAAGGTTCAGGGAGCAGACAGAGACATGGTCAGGAAGAGGTCCAAGGTCAGAAACCAAGATCAGAACACTTACACCAAACAGCTAAGAGCACACTGAGCAAACAGGAAGTACAATTGGCGAAGTACAGACAGAGCAAGCCCAGTAAAGAAACACAGCAATGACCAGGAACGAGGAGCATCTGTGAAGGCACCTTCCAAAATCAGTGTGGACCCTAGTGCTGAAAGACAGCACGTGCACAAGACACATAGCAGAGCATTTTCAAATGCAAAATCCTCTGCACAGCGGAGTCGTGACAAAAGCATTCCAGATGCAAAATGCTCCCACAGCGGAACCGTGACAGTTCAGTTTGGAACTGGATTTGACCTGAGCTTGAGCCCTGACCCTGAACCCCATATAAGTCTATGGGGACCTGAACTTTAGTGCTATAAAATGGTGTTAGTAAGGGCTATCAGGGTCCATAAAGAAGTAAAATGGGGATTAAAGCAGGAGAATTGTATTTCAGAGTTTCCACATGGCTGTTAAAATGCTTCTGGGTCCGCTCATTAAACCTTATGAATAGTCACTGCTTCCCCCGCCCACCCTCTGTGATTGATTTTAATGAGCACTGTACAATGCTTTATTTCACCTCTAGGGGTGCTATAGAGAAAATGAGCAGTTGTTCATTTCCTATATTACTGCTGATCGCTAATTAGTGGCAGACAGGCGTTATAAAAGTGAATTGTCTAGTGAGCACCTCTTTTACCTAAAATTAGTTGCCGATATTCGCAATACGGAGAAGAAGAAGCTGTTTTCTTATAAGAAGTGCGATTTTTGCGTGAGTTTTTTCATATTTTTTTTCCGTCTTTTTTTTTATTTAGACATTTGCCTTGCATGAAGAAAATACATCATATTTGATATGACAAGAAAAATATGGCTAAACCCGTCTGTCTCTGCCTTATTTTCTCCTTGCACGCCTCATAGTTATGAGAAAGGACGCGGGTGCTTCTGCCTGAGCTCAGTAAAGTAGTTTAATGCATAATAAGTGGGCAAATACATATGCAGAAATATACGACTTTTTATACAATGTTTACGATCGGTGCAGATAGCAAAATATTGGGAGTCTGCTGCGTAAAGTGCAACATCGCTGCGTTCCGGAGACTTCATGGGTTCTGGCTGTAAAAATAAGTCTAAAGAAAGAGAAAAAAAAGTTTTGGGAGGTAAGAAATTATTTTCATCGTTAGGTAATTACTGCAAGAAAATGACCAAATGATGTATAGGAATAAAAATATACAGGAGACGTGGCAGCCAATCAGAGCACAGAATTCACTCTCCTAAAATATAGGGAGTAATAGGCAACAAGGGTCACATCAGCCCTACTCTCATTTTATGTGTTTTGCCCATGCTCCTGTCACACTAGGTATGGGAAGTACCAAGGGAAAGGAAGCCCTGTGTTTAGGGAGGGGGAAGATGGTGACCCCTGACCAAACCTACTGCTGGTCCCTGGGGTCCCTCACCACCCTAGTAAGGTTCCGCACCTATGTGCTGAGCCGGATACCTGACCCAGGGTATCCCTAGTGCTGGTCCCTGGGGTCCCTCACCACCCTAGTAAGGTTACGCACCTATGTGCTGAGCCGGATACCAGACCCAGGGTATCCCTAGTGCTGGTCCCTGGGGTCCCTCACCACCCTAGTAAGGTTCCGCACCTATGTGCTGAGCCGGATACCTGACCCAGGGTATCCCTAGTGCTGGTCCCTGGGGTCCCTCACCACCCTAGATAGGTTACGCACCTATGTGCTGAGCCGGATACCAGACCCTAGGTATCCCAAGTGCTGGACCCTAAATAGGGAATGGTTGGGATGAGCTCTTCATCAACCCCACTAACCACTATAGAAGACACAAGGAGACATACAAGGGGAAAAAGCATGAACTACTTATCCACAGATGACACAGGCAGGAGCTCAGCAAAGTTTTCAGCAATGATACCAGAGAGGAGTACAAGCCACCTGCTTGCAACCAAGGCTTGAATGGACTGAGCTCTTCGTCAACCCCACTAAACACTATAGAGGACACAAGGAGGACACACAGGGTAAACAATGGATGAACTACTTATCCATAGATGACCCAGGTAGATATTCAGCAAAGTTTAAAGCAACCATACCAGAGAGGAGTACAAGCCACCTGCTTGCAACCAGAACTGAATGAACTGAAAATATCACCAGCACCAGTGCAGGGAAGAAGAAAGTATTTAAGCTCCAAAGGAATACTGATGATCAGCAGCTGGGTGGACGTTGAGCTCTGTTGGGTCCTAAAGGGAAAGAGATGAAAACCAAGCAGGAAGGCTACCTATACCAATGAATACTGACAGCAGGAACAATAGAAAGTCAGGGAGCATTCTGCGCAGCCAAACACTGTGACCTTCTATGGCCCAAACCACAAGACTGACTGTCACCCGTGACAGCTCCCTTTAAAAATAAATAGTTACCATTAACAGTATCAGAATGTCTTTTTAACAATGCTAACGAGAGGGTGCTATTGTAAATAGCGGCCTCATTAACAATGTTGGTATGAGAGCACCAAAATGAACTGTGCCCCCATTTTTGACAAGTGAGCTCCCACCAAGGAAGCCAGGGAATATATACATTGGTCTGCTCAACAGCCAGAAAGTGTCCCCATAAACAGTGTCAGAGAATCAGCTAACCACAAGAAAACCCTTTATTACCTACCGACGGGATAAATGATCAATGTATGATTGCAGGGGGTCCGACCACGGGGACCCTCACTGACTGCCAGGATTCCGATATGCGCTACTGCTTCATTCAGTATCTATGGGACTGATGCTTGACTATCTCCGGTGGGGAAGTGGGGAAAATGCTGTAAAGTGAGAATGCTTTCAAGTTCAGAAGGGTTAATAGTTTATATGAATTGATTAACAAAATGCAAAATAAAAGAATAAAAAACAAATCTATATCCCATCAATACTTGGTGTGATCACCCTTTGCCTTTATCACTTCTTCTAGGTCACCTGCATATCATTTTTTAAGAAATTCAGCAGGTTATTCCAAACATCTTGGAGAACTGACCCCCGATCTTCTGTGTATGAGGCTTGTATGGATCCGTCTATCTCTCCATGTGATTCCAGACAGATGGGATGATGTGAGATCAGGGCTCTGTGGAGGGCCGGATCAGGGCTCTGTGGGGGGCCGGATCAGGGCTCTGTGGGGGGCCGAATCAGGGTTCTTTATGGGGGGGACCGAATCAGAGCTCTGTTGGGGACCGGATCTGTTCTGTTTGCTATGTATACATATTGCTACAGGATCAGGGTTCTGTGTGGAGGGGGGCAGATCGGGGCTCTGTGGGGGGCATATAAGGGCTCTGTGGGGAGCTGGATCATGGCTCTGTGATGGGGCTAGATCAGGGCTCTGTGTGGGAGACCGAACCGGGGCTCTGTGGGGGCCGGATCAGGGCTCTGTGGGGCACCGGATCAGGGTTTTGTGTGGAAGGGGGGCATATCGGGGCTCTGTGGGGGGGCATATAAGGGCTCTGTGGGGAGCCGGATCGTGGCTCTGTGGTGGGGCTAGATCAAGGCTCTGTGTGGGGGACCTAACCGGGGCTCTGTGGGGGCCAGATCAGGGCTCTGTGGGGGCCGGATCATCACTTCTCAATTTATCACACGTCTATTATTTTTTGTGTGTTCATAAAACTAGTCTAATGCCCTTTATATTAAAACATATTTAGAGCTGCACTCCCCCACACTCCACCCTATTTTTCACTGAATAAACCAACTTAATCAAGGAAAGTGTGGCAAATGACCTTAATTTGCCCTACCTCCCCTGATGATTGTATGTATTAATATTATTTTTTTATGTTTTCTTGGCCTAATTTGTTATCCAATAATAATAGTTACATTTTTTTATTAACACACTAGAAATTAAATTGAGAAATGATGATCCGGCTCCCACAGAGCCCTGATTCGGCCCCCACAGAGCCCTGATCCAGTCACCACAGAGCCCTTATCCGGCCACTACACAGCCCTGATCCGGCTCCCACAGAGCCTAATCCATTTCCTACAGAGCCCTGATCCAACCCCCACAGAGCCCTGATCCGCCCCCCACACAGCCCTGATCCGGCCCCCACACAGCCCTGATCCGGCCCCCACACAGCCCTGATCCGGCCCCCACACAGCCCTGATCCAGCCCCCACAGAGCCCTGATCCGGCCCCCACAGAGCCCTGATCCGGCCCCCACAGACCTCTGATCCAGCGCCCACACATCCCTGATATGGCTCCCACATAGCCCTGATCCTGCTCCCACAGAACCTGATACTTTTCCCACATAGCCCTGATCCAGTTCCTACAGAGCCCTGATACGGCTCCCACAGAGCCCTGATACGGCTCCCACAGAGCCCTGATCTGGCTCCCACAGAGCCCTGACACGGCTCCCACACAGCCCTGATACGGCTCCCACAGAGCCTGATCCATTTCCCACAGAGCCTGATCCATTTCCCACAGAGCCCTGATCTGGCCCCCACAGAGCCTGATCCGGCTCCCACACAGCTCTGATCCATTTCCCATATAGCCCTGATCCGGCTCCCATAGAATCTGATCTATTTCCCATAGAGCCCTGATCTGACCCCCACAGAGCCCTGATATGGCTCCCACACAGCCCTGATCCGGCTCCCACACAGCCCTGACCAGAACCAGATCTATTTCCCACAGAGCCCTGATCCGTCCCCCACAGAGCCCTGATCTGACCCCCACAGAGCCCTGATCCGGCTCTCAAAGAACTAGATCCATTTCCAACAGTGGCCTGATCTGACCCCCACAGACCCCTGATCCGGCCAGCACAGTGCCCTGACCCAGCTCCCACAGAAC
Organism: Anomaloglossus baeobatrachus; assembly: GCF_048569485.1. Taxonomy (NCBI): domain Eukaryota; kingdom Metazoa; phylum Chordata; class Amphibia; order Anura; family Aromobatidae; genus Anomaloglossus; species Anomaloglossus baeobatrachus. The sequence continues at coordinate 28,885,108 of NC_134360.1, read as the reverse complement.
CCTGACCTGGCCCCGAACACAGATCCCTAATCCGGGCCCCACAGAGCCCTAAACCGTCCCCCATACAGCCCTGATCTCACATCATCCCTTCTGTCTGGTAAACCATGAGAAGACAGAAGGATCTGCAGAAGCCTCATACACATAAGATTGGGGGTCAGGTCTCCAAGATGTTTGAAACAACCTCCTGCCGAGTTCCTTCAAAAACTGTGTCTAAGTGCATCTGGAAGAAGTAATGAAGGTAAAAGGCGGTCCCCAAAAATTGATGGAATTTAGTTTTGACTTTTGCTCATTCACTTTACATTTTGTTAATTGATAAAAATAAACAATGAATACTTTTATTTTTAAAAGCATTTTAACTTCAGCATTTTTTTTTCCCAATTCTGCCTAAAACTTTTGCACACACCTGAATCTGCAGAATATATGTGATGCAATATTTTATTTCCATTTATTATTACATTTTATTGCTTATTACTTTTTTTATTGTTATTATTTTTTACAGGTAACACGGTAGCGAACAGAAAACCCGGTGACGGAGCCAAGACTTGCCCCACCTCTCCGACAATATGTGCACTCAGTCTCCCTTTTGGACTTCAAGACTTTATCTTTTTAGGAATTGTGCTAACGAATAGTAACATTTTCACCCTATTTTTCTGCTCAAACAAGAATCCGCAGGAGCTTTAAAAAAAAAAAAAAGACCAAAAACTCGATCAATACAATTTCTGCTGACGGCGGGGACTGAATTTTTAGTGATTATTATAACAAACCACGAGGACTCAGTTTCTGGATTTATTTCTTCAAATATTGAGATGTGAGAATTCTTCTTCGAATTTCGGAAGCTTGAAGATAAAGATACAAATGAAACATTCCATCAATTTAACCCTTTCAGTCTGCAAAACCATCCATTGTAATATATCCCATGAATGGATGATGTGGAATTTTGGGACTCCCGAAAGTGCACTTGTTGCCCATGGGCTGATGAAGACGTCTTTCTATTAGCTGAACCCCTTAGCTTGCATTTTTGTAGGCCTATGATGATAAATGTATAGAGTTCTCTAGATCTGCTCACATCCTTGACTTTGGATTATCAAAGGAGAAATCCACCCAAAGATGGATCTTCCACATCTTTGAGATGTTCGAAGACCTCTACCAGCTTCTTCTGTAGAGCCAAGAGATTCCCATCACTAAAATTGTAGACATTAATTGAGGTCTCCTTGGCTCCATATGGGAAAATGATTATTAGAAAATCAACTAATGCTTAAATCATTATTTTTTGTGTGTTAAATTTACTTTTTAAATATTTTTGGGAGTTTTTATTTACAAATAGAAAATGTGTAATATTCACACCGGCCACTGGGGGGATTTGTAGACACTAACTTCCTGTTGTTTCAGGAAATAACACGTACATTAACCACAATGGTCAGACTGTGACCCTGTCTTGTATTGAAGCATCTAATGAGGTTCATACTACCATGCTCAGGTGTTCAGCAGCACTAGTTACGAGTATGGAACACCCAAGCATGGTAGTGCCCGCTCATCACTAGTTACCAGTACAGAGCACCCGAGCATGGTAGTGCCCGCTCATCACTAGTTACCAGTACTGAGCACCTGAGCATGGTAGTGCCCGCTCATCACTAGTTACCAGTACAGAGCACCCGAGCATGGTAGTGCCCGCTCATCACTAGTTACGAGTACAGAGCACCTGAGCATGGCAGTGCCCGCTCATCACTAGTTAAGAGTATCGAGCACCCAAGCATGGCAGTGCCCACTCATCACTACTTACGAGTACCGAGCACCCAAGCATGGTAGTGTCCGCTCATCACTAGTTAAGAGTACCAAGCACCCAAGCATGGTAGTGTCCGCTCATCACTAGTTACGAGTACAGAGCACTCGAGCATGATAGTGCCCGCTCATCACTAGTTACGAGTACAGAGCACTCGAGCATGATAGTGCCCGCTCATCACTAGTTACCAGTACAGAGCACCCGAGCATGGTAGTGTCCGCTCATGACTAGTTACGAGTACAGAGCACCCGAGCATGGTAGTGTCCGCTCATGACTAGTTACGAGTACAGAGCACTCGAGCATGATAGTGCCCGCTCATCACTAGTTATGAGTACAAAGCACCCGAGCATGGTAGTGCCCACTCATCACTAGTTACCAATACTGAGCACCCGAGTATGGTAGTGCCCGCTCATCACTAGTTACGAGTACAGAGCACCTGAGCATGGTAGTGCTCGCTCATCACTAGTTAAGAGTATCGAGCACCCAAGCATGGCAGTGCCCACTCATCACTAGTTACGAGTACCGAGCTCCCAAGCATGGTAGTGTCCGCTCATCACTAGTTAAGAGTACCAAGCACCCGAGCATAGTAGTGTCCGCTCATCACTAGTTAAGAGTACCGAGCACCCGAGCATGGTAGTGCCCGCTCATCACTAGTTACGAGTACTGAGCACCCGAGCATGGTAGTGCTCGCTCATCACTAGTTACGAGTACCGAGCACCCGAGCATGGTAGTGCCCGCTCATCACTAGTTACCAGTACTGAGCCCCCGAGCATGGTAGTGCTCGCTCATCACTAGTTACCAGTACTGAGCACCTGAGCATGGTAGTGCCCACTCATCTCTAGTTACGAGTACTGAGCACCCGAGCATGGTAGTGCCCGCTCATCACTAGTTAAGAGTACCAAGCACCCAAGCATGGTAGTGTCCGCTCATCACTAGTTACGAGTACTGAGCACCCGAGCATGGTAGTGTCCGCTCATCACTAGTTAAGAGTACCAAGCACCCAAGCATGGTAGTGTCTGCTCATCACTAGTTACGAGTACTGAGCACCCGAGCATGGTAGTGTCCGCTCATCACTAGTTACAAGTACTGAGCACCCGAGCATGGTAGTGCCCACTCATCTCTAGTTACGAGTACTGAGCACCCGAGCATGGTAGTGCCCGCTCATCACTAGTTATGAGTACTGAGAACCCGAGCATGGTAGTGCCCGCCCATCACTAGTTACGAGTACTGAGCACCCGAGCATGGTAGTGCTCGCTCATCACTAGTTAGAGTACCGAGCACCGAAGCATGGTATTGCCCGCTCATCACTAGTTACGAGTACAGAGCACCCGAGCATGATAGTGCCCGCCCATCACTAGTTACGAGTACTGAGCACCCGAGCATGGTAGTGCCCGCTCATCACTAGTTACGAGTACCGAGCACTCGAGCATGGTAGTGCCCGCTCATCACTAGTTACGAGTACCGAGCACCCAAGCATGGTAGTGCCCGCTCATCACTAGTTACGAGTACTGAGCACCTGAGCATGGTAGTGCCCGCTCATCAATACTTCAGTGGCCAATGTGAAAATTACAAGATAAATGCCCCTTTTTTTAAATAAAGTCCACAATTTTACTTGTCAGGGTCATAATGTAATAAAGGCTGAGCTACAATGGGTGGAGATGAGGCATCATGGCACCTACATCTTGGTTGGCACCTTTGTGGCTCCACAGGAAGATGGACGACCTTGGTTTAAATTTTGCTTTGGTGTCCAAGAAAGTTAAGTTACTAAATTAAACTATCAAAAATCAATTATTTCTATAATTTGCATAGGACCCTTGATCAAATCCATGTGGCAGTACTGAAACAATACACCTAATGTTGTTAATGTATCATAAACAACTAGTCTGGAAAGAGTCTTAAAGGGGTTTTCCACTATTAGGACAACCCCTTCTGATTCCACTTATTTCCCCCTGTTAAAATTAAAGACCCTATACTCACCTCCCATTCTGGTGCCGTTCCAGTGCTGTTGGTTATCGCGGTTTGGTTCTCATGTGACATTGTGATGTCACGCGAGGACTGTGTGCAATCACCGCCGGCTTCTCTCTCTCTGCCCTCGGACCAACAGAAAGTGAACCTGACGCTACCACTCACTTCCTGTTGATTGCTTTGGTCCGAATGCTTAGTGAGAGAAGTTGTCAGTCCAATCACTACTGACTTTTCTCGCCACGCCGTCGGCCCAAATGAGCAATCAACAGGAAGTAAGTGGGAGCCTCAGTGTCACTTCCTGTAGGTCCGAAGGCGAAGAGAGAGAATCCGGTGGTGATTGGACATGGGGCTCATGTGATGTCACAATGTCATGTGAGCCCTGAACCATGATTACTGACTCCAGAATGGGAGGTAAGTTCAGGGTCTTTTATTTTAACTGGGAGAAACAAGTGGAATCAGAAGGGGTTGACCTAGTAGTGAACAACCCCTTTAAATGAGCTGTCATTGGTTTTCTTTGAATCCCTATATCATGCCCAATCATCTCATGATTGTTAAAGGATCCCCAAACATATAAAATTCACAAAATACTTAAAGGACATCTCAACCTCTACTCTTAATCTTCTACTTTTTACCCTATTCTGTCTGATATTAGAATAAAAACTATGAAAAATAAGACAAAATCTTCTCTATCTATTTTAGAAGCTGAGCCATGTATTCTTCCCTTTTTCTCCTTCTCCTGTATCTGGCTGTAAGATAACTGTCTGCAGCAGGAACCTCCCCCCTTTATTTATTTCTACAGTAGAACAAAAAATATTGTTAACCTCCACCCCTTTGCATAAGTTCAGCCACTGAGGTGAGCCATGTCTTCCTCCCACTTCTGTGTCTGGCTGTAAGATAACTGGCTACAGCTTGAACCGCCCCCTTTATTTTGTCTACAATAGAACAAAAAATATTGTTAAGCTCCACCCCCTTTGCATAAGTCCTTCCTCTGCGGTGCTTTTATTTAAAAAATGGAAAATATTGTCAATAGATTAATCTCCCTTGCAGGATTTGTACTTGACAATTTTTTTCAAGAACATGCAAATTAGCAAAAAGTGAGAAGAGTTTTTTTTGAGTATTTTATTTTGTTTATAGAAGAACAAAAACTATTGTTAAGCTCCACCCCTTTTGCATAAGTCCTTCCTCTGCGGTGCTTTTATTTAAAAAATGGAAAAGATCGTCAATAGATTAATCTCCCTTGCAGGATTTGTACTTGACCATTTTTTTCAATAACATGCAAATTAGCAAAAAGTGAGAAGAGTTTTTTTTTGAGTATTTTATTTTGTTTATAGAAGAACAGAAACTATTGTTAAGCTCCACCCCTTTTGCATAAATCCTTCCTCTGCGGTGCTTTTATTTAAAAAATGGAAAAGATCGTCAATAGATTAATCCCCATTGCAGGATTTCTACTTGACAGATCTATTTAAGAACATGCAAATTGGCAAACAGTGAGAAGAGGTTTTTTTGAGTATTATATTTTGGCTATAGAAGAACAAAAACTATTGTTAAGCTCCACCCCCTTTGCATAAGTCCAGCCTCTGAGGTGAGCCATGTCCTCCTCCCACTCCTGTATCTGGATGTAAGATAACTGTCTGCAGTAGGAACCTCCCCCCTTTATTTTGTCTACAGTAGAACAAAAACTATTGTTAAGCTCCTCCCCTTTGCATAAGTCCTGCCTCTGAGGAGCTTTTACTAAAAAAAAAAATAGAAAAGATCATCAATAGATTAATGCCCCCTTGACAGATTTTTTTCAAGAACATGCAAATTGGCAGGACAGTTTATTTTAAGTATTTATACAGTATATAGATTCTTATAAGAATGGTTCAGTTAAAAAAAAAAAAAATAGCGACCTCCACTGGATGTAAGCGGCAAGTGCGTCTAGGATGGGAAGGTTTTGACTATGGTGAGGCAGATACGATGGGAAATATTTTATATATTTTTTTATTCATGCTCGTTATGTTTCTTTTGTATTGTTCTAAGATTGTCTTTTCTTTTCTATCCAATTAGACGGATTACTACATATCATTTTCTATCAATCGGATTTAATGTTCTTCAAGCAGCGGTGCACTGCATGTACTTGATGGTTGCCCTTAAGAAAACTGTTTAGAAGGAAGATAAAATGTTATTTAGTTAGATGAGAATTTCACTATTTTCTTCAGTATCTGTGGTTAGAGAATTCATATTATTTGGCGACATTCTTACAGTAAATCCACCAAAATAAACTGAGATGAGAGAATAGACTTCATTATTATTTAATTATTACTGTATTTGTATTTTGTGTGCTACAGGGTATAGCGGTTTTATAGATTTCGCACCGAGAAAAATACATTTTTGTGGAAAATTCTGATATTCAAGACAATAAAGCCTAAAGAATCTGAATCAGTAAATCCGAGACGCCTCGGGAATTGTAGCACAAGTTCATTGCTTAATCTCACGTATGGTATTTCCATCACATTTTATTTATTTGGTATCTCGAAAAAGTTTTCCGCTAGATGGTATCTCAAAAAAGTTTACAGTTAGATGGTATCTCGAAAAAGTTTACCATTAGATGGTATCTCAAAAAAGTTTAATATAATATATAATATAATATAATAGCAGCTTTCGAGACTACTCAGGTCTCTTCATCAGGCATGGTATAACACAAAATTTGATTGATTTTGTGTTATACCATGCCTGATGAAGAGACCTGAGTAGTCTCGAAAGCTTGCAATTATTACCATCTTTTCAGTTAGCCATTAAAAGGTATCAACCACTGAGGACTCTCAGTTCTTTTAAACAATTTTTTTATCTCTACTGGCTAACACGGTACAAAGATATATTTTACTTGTACTGTTAGATGGTATCTCAAAAAAGTTTTCCGTTAGATGGTATCTCGAAAAAGTTTCCAGTTAGATGGTATCTCGAAAAAGTTTCCAGTTAGAGGGTATCTCAAAACGTTTACCGTTAGATGGTATCTCGAAAAAGTTTACGGTTAAATGGTATCTCAAAAAAGTTTACTGTTAGATGGTATCTTGAAAAAGTTTACCTTTAGATGGTATCTCGAAAAAGTTTACCATTAGATGGTATCTCGAAAAAGTGTAATGTTAGATGGTATCTCGAAAAAGTTTCCAGTTAGAGGGTATCTCGAAAAAGTTTACCGTTAGATGGTATATCGAAAAAGTTTGCTGTTAGATAGTATCTCGTGTATGTTTACAGTTAGATGGTATCTCGAAAAAGTTTATAGTTAGATGGTATCTCAAAGTTTACAGTTAGATGGTATCTTGAAAAAGTTTACCATTAGATGGTATCTCGAAAAAGTTTACAGTTTGATGGTATCTGAAAAAAGTTTACAGTTAGATGGTATCTCAAAAACATTTATAGTTAGATGGTATCTCAAAAAAGTTTACAGTTAGATGGTATCTTGAAAAAGTTTATCATTAGATGGTATCTCGAAAACGTTTACCATCAAATGGTATCTCGAAAAAGTTTACAGTTAGATGGTATCCCAAAAAAGTTTACAGTTAGATGGTATCTCGAAAAAGTGTAATGTTAGATGGTATCCCAAAAAAGTTTACTGTTAGATGGTATCTCAAAAAAGTTTACCGATAGATGGTATCTCAAAAAAGTTTACAGTCAGAAGGTATCTCAAAAAAGTTTACCGTTAGCTGGTATCCAAAACAAGTTTACTGTTAGATGGTATCTCGAAAAAGTGTAATGTTAGATGGTATCTCGAAAAAGTTTACCGTTAGATGGTATCTCGAAAAAGTGTAATGTTAGATGGTATCTCGAAAAAGTTTCCAGTTAGAGGGTATCTCAAAAAAGTTTACCGTTAGATGGTATCCCAAAAACGTTTACAGTTAGATGGTATCTCGAAAAGGTTTACAGTTAGATGGTATCTCGACAAAGTTTACCGTTAGATGGTATATCGAAAAAGTTTTCTGTTAGATGGTATCTCAAAAAAGTTTATAGTTAGATGGTATCTCAAAAACATTTACAGTTAGATGGTATCTCAAAAAAGTTTACAGTTAGATCGTATCTTGAAAAAGTTTACCATTAGATGGTATCTCGAAAAAGTTTACAGTTTGATGGTATCTCAAAAAAGTTTACAGTTAGATGGTATCTCAAAAACGTTTACAGTTAGATGGTATCTCGAAAAGGTTTACAGTTAGATGGTATCTCGAAAAAGTTTATCATTAGATGGTATCTCGAAAACGTTTACCATTAGACCCCATGTATGTCAGGTAAAAGTCCAACAATCTTTGTGGGACCAGCCAACCATCTGATGCATATGGGGGTCTATTGGTTCTTCCCTTCATAGATGATTTTGGGGGATATAACATTTAAAAACACAATCTTTTTTTGGGAAAATAAAGCAATGATGTTGGCTTTTGGCAGTTTTCTACCTCTATGGCCATTGAAAACACATGTATGGGGAATTTGCAAGCGATACCTGTCAATCAAATGCTTGTTAGGTTGACATCTATCTTATGTGTGTGGCCAGTTTTAAATATTCGTCTTTAATTCTGGGAGGGCCAGTTAGACTGGCCCTTCTCACGAAATTAGTGTGAAAAATATAAATAAAATGGAATAATTGATAGGGGTTGTTGTCTTCATGATCGCTCTAGGGACGAAGTGACACCCAGTGAGTGATGTACCATAGTGGGAACACCAGGAAAATGTCACTCCTCGGCATAACACAAAGGGTACATAATAAAATGGTTGGCCTCTGTGCTAGGTAGAGGGAGAGGGGTCACCTCATAACACTCACCTGAGGCTGAATCCTACACTGCCAAACGTTTAAAGACAGGTCCTTCCCTCCGGTGCCATCACATGCCTGGCCCTAAACTCGCTCACCATGACTAGGGCAAGTCTGACTTGACCTGAAGTTGATCCCAGAACCCGAACCCCATTGGATGTCAATGATTGGGCAGTTTAGCTCTCTGTCCACATATAGCCAACCATCAACAAAGCATTTCCGGGAGGGCAGGTTTTTTTTTGGATACACCATATTTGAAAACTTTGTTGTTATCCCCAGTGAGAGCCATTCAGAGACAGCAAGTGGCTTGCACTTGGCTGAGTGTTATGATTCAGGGACCGAGGAGGATAAAAGAATGCGGAAACCCAAAAGGTAACCAGAGTGGTTAAAACCTTAACGAATTGCAGACCTAATACTGACACACAACTAGAAGTAGCCATGGTACGAGCCTACGATGACCTAGTCGTCTCGACACAGCCGGAGAACTAAATATTCTTACAGAAAGAAATATAAGAAAAGCTAATCTGCCTTGGAGCAATCCCCAAAGATATAAATAGTCCCCCACATGTAAAGGCTACGGTGATAAAGGAAAACACAATACAAAGCTAGAAAACAGATTCAGCAAAGATGAGGCCCAAACTATCTTTATAGGAAAGGACAGGAAAGAGCACTGTCTGCAGCCGTAAAAACCCTAAAAAATCTCAGCACGCCTGACATGGAAAAACCCTGAGACCACATGGCCTCTCCCCCACTATATTAGTACTCTTATGTTACTGGGATCCAACAACACTAATATAGATGAGGGACTGAATTTAATACCAAGCATGCTAAAACACAATACATTGCAGAATCATGGAGATAAATATACAGACACTCCCAGCAGGGAATGATCCGATTCCAACAGGAACTCCACACAGGCAAAATAGGAATCAAGCAATAGTAGCAAAACAGAAAAAACATCAAGAAAGTGGAAACAATAAGCAGAGGTACAAAGACCAACTTATCTTGAGAGGAGTTCTGGTAGAGAGCAGGGCTGGATTCAGAATGTCCTAAACACACAGGAAATCAATTGAGCACCGGCAAGTAACAGGAGAAAACTACTCAGTTATATAGTCCCAATCTGAAAGGCCTGATTGCCAGTCCTCCACAAGTGTGTGGCTCTCATTCCACAAGTCAACTGCACCACCAGCACTGACCACAAGAGGGAGCCCCAAACTGGAAAATGTATACACAATAGCTGAGCATTGAGCATACCTGGGCACAACGATGCTCACGGTGGTGGCATTCCTCTTGTAGCCTTGGCCATCTTTATGTAGAGTAACAATTCTTTTTTTCAGATCCTCAGAGAATTCTTTGCCATGAGGAGCCATGTTGTCCTCCAGTGACCAATATGAGAGAGTGTGTGAGAGATAACACCAAAATGTAACACCCCTGCTCCCCATTCACACCTGACACCTTGTAACACTAATGAGTCACATGACAACGGGGAGGGAAAATGACTAATTCAGAACAATTTGTCCATTTTCCGTTAGAGGTGTACTCACTTTTGTTGACATTAATGGCTGGAGTTATTTACACTGTTATACTAGCTGCACACTGACGCTGTACATTGTATCACAGGGTTAGATCTGCAGTGCTGTCCCATGAAAAGATATAATAATATACTTATAAAAGTGTGATGGGTGTACTCACCTTTGTGATATACTGTATGTATACGCCTGAAAAACAAGCCGAGTGGATGAGGTTATATTTCAATTGCTATGGGGGACTCTGACGTGTATGTATGACCCTGGTCTATGAAACGGGACCCCCATAGAAAATAAACCAACAGTTCATTGTATCGGGGGGATTTCAGAGCCCCTTTATTAGGATCAGTGGGGGTTCCCAGCGCCTGCACTCTCACCAATTAGCAATACTTATAGATATTTTGTTCTCTTAAAGGGGCCTCATTTTACAAATGCTCCACACCTGTTCTCAGGTCGCGTGTGATATCGTAGCCCCTTTAAATATCCGCTCAGGTATTTTTCTCTTCTGTGATTACAAAGGACTGAGCCGTGAAATTAGATTTCGCGGCTATTTAAAACATATTAGCGCTATGCCCATCAATCAATAGATCTAGCAGGAACTCTAGATAATGTCACTGTCATCAATTTTATTCCGCGTGCCGGTCTCGTATTTTTTTTTTATTTTTTTTTTTACGAAGAATATAAAGCAGAACCTCATGAAGACGTGCTTAATTATGTGAATAGCGCCGCACGCCGAAGATGCCATCAATACGAGGAAAACTGTAAAGGCTTTTATTTTCTTAAAGACAATAGGGCGGAAAGCAAGAAAAGGTGCGAGATATAGAATGTCTATTCATAGAAAACTTTCTCTGAAGCTTTTATCCGGAATCTTGGGCTCATCAGAAATGTCAAGGCTGGAAAACAAGGGCATGAATGCTATACAGTTGTGCTCAAAAGTTTACACACCCCGGCAGATTTTTTCTTTTCTTGGCCTTTTTTCAGAGAATATGAATGATAACACAAAATCTTTTTTTCCGCTCATGATTAGTGGTCGGGTGAAGCCATTTATTGTGTTTTCTCTTTTTAAATCATAATGACTCCGAAAAACATCCAAATGACCCTGATCAAAAGTTCACATTCCCTGGTGATTTTGGCCTGATAACATGCACGGAGGTTGACACAAATAAGCTTGAATTGCTAATAAAGGTAACATCCTCACCTGTGACCTGTTTACACCTGTGAACTGTTTACACCTGTGACCTGTTTACACCTGTGACCTGTTTACACCTGTGACCTGTTTGCTTGTAATCAGTGTGTGGGCATAAAAGCTGAGTGAGTTTCTGGGAACCAGACAGACTCTTGCATTTTTAATCCAGCCGCTGATGTTTCTGGATTGTGAGTCATGGGAAAAACAAAATAATTGTCAACGGATCTACGGGAAAAGATAGTTGACCTGTATAAAACAGGAAAGGGATACAAAAAGATATAGAAGGAATTGATCATGCCAGTCAGCAGTGTTCAAACTGTGATTAACAAATGGAAAATCAGGGGCTTTGTAAAAAACCAGACCACGATCAGGTAGACCAACAAAAATGTTGGCCACAACTTCCAGGAAAATTGTTCGGGATGCAAAGAAAAACCCACAAATAACATCAGCTGAAATACAGGACTCAGTGAAAACTATCGGTGTGCTTCTTTCAAGATGCACAATAAGTAGGCACTTGAAAAAAAAATGGTCTGCATGATCAAGTCACCAGAAGAAAGCCATTACTGCACAAATGCCAAAAAGTATCTCATCTACAATACACCAAACAGCACAGAGACAAGCCTCCAAACTTCTGGAACAAGGTAATTTGGAGTGATGAGATCAAAATCGAACTTTTTGGCCACAACCATAAACATTACATCTGGAGAGGTGTCAACAAGACCTATGATGAAAGGAGCACCATTCCTACTGTAAAGCATGGAGGTGGATCACTGATGATGTGGGGATCTGTCAGCTACAAAGGCACAGGAAGCTTGGTAAAAATTGAAGGAAAGATGAATGCAGCACGTTATCAGCAAATACTGCAGGCAAATTTGCACTCATCAGCCCAGATGCTGCGCATGGGACATACTAGGACGTTCCAACATGACAAGGATCCAAACAAGGCCAAGTCGACCTGTAATTGGCTACAGCAGAACAAAGTGAAGGTTCTGGAGTGGCCATCTCAGTCTCCTGACCTCAATATCATTGAGTCTCTCTGGGGAGAACTCAAGCACGCAGTTCATGCAAGAAAGACCAGGAATTTACAGGAACTGGAGGTTTTTTGCCAAGAACAATGGGCAGCTTTACCATCTGAGAAAATAAAGAGCCTCATCCACAACTACCTCAAAAGACTTCAAGCTGTCATTGATGTTAGAGGGGGCAATACACGGTATTAACAACTGGGGTATGTGATCTTTTGATCAGGGTCATTTCGATGTTTTTGGTTGTCATTATGATTTAAAAAGAGAAAACACAGTAGTTTGACAAAAATGGCTTCACCCGACCACTAACCACGAGTGGGAAAAAAAGAGTTTGTGTTATCATTCATATTCTCTGAAAAAAAGTCCAAGAAAGCAAAAAATCTGCCGGGGTGTATAAACTTTTGAGCACAAATGTAGAGACAAAAAATGTGGCCACTATAGAGGGCTTAGAGAAAGAGGACCCCCAACTTGTTCAATCCCCTCTGTCAAAAATGAATATACGGACCCCAGATATACATTATTTGAGCACATACGGAATACCATGTAAGAGATGAAAAATTGTCAATTTTTCAGAAATTACTCATGTGACATTAGCTCTAAAGTGTCGCGTCTCTTCCATGTCCGTTGATATAAATTCTATTTGATGTTTACTAATACCCTGTTTTCCCAAAAAAGCCCTAGTAAAATTTTTGGGGCTTTTTGGAGTATGCTAAAAATATAAGCTCTACTCTAAAAATAAGACCTAGTTCCATAAGGAAGTGTCCAGGTAGCTTAAAAAGTTAAAGAATATAGCAGGAGTCTTCATAAAAGAAAGCAGACACTCCCAAAAGAAAGCAGACACCTCCAAAAAGAAAGCAGACACCTCCAAAAAGAAAGTAGACAACCCAAAAAGAAAGTAGACACTCAAAAAAGAAAGCAGACACTCCCAAAAGAAAGAATTAAATATAGAAATAAATTCCTATATGTAAAAAAATGTGCGCTAAACCAAAAACAATGTACATTTGATTATACTTGGTATTTTATTTTCCACTCACAAGTAAAAATATTAATGAATCACTCATAAGAAAAAATATTAATGAAAATAAAATACCAATTATAATCAAAATATACATTGTTTTGGTTCAGCGCAGATATTTTTACATATAGGAATTTATTTCTATATTTAATTATAATTTTAACCTAGACAATAAGGGGTTTTTTTGCCTTAGAAATCTAGCTGCAGAACCATTAAAACATTGGGTTTTAGCGCTGACCTTTTATCATATTGATTTTTATTTTTTACTCCCAAAAGAAAGCTGACACCCCCCCCAAAAGAAAGCTGACACCCCCCCAAAAGAAAGCTGACACCCCCCCAAAAGAAAGCTGACACCCTCCAAAAGAAAGTAGACACCCCAAAAAGAAAGTAGACACTCAAAAAAGAAAGCAGACACCCCAAAAAGAAATTAGACACCACTGAAAAAAGTAGACACCCTCAAAAAGAAGGTAGAAACTCCAAAAAGAAAGCAGACACCCCAAAACTAAAGCAGACACCCTGAAAGAAAGAAGACACCTGAAAAGAAAGCAGACACCCCAAAAGAAAGTAGACATCCCAAAAGAAAGCAGAAACCCGAAAAGAAAGCAGACATCCCAAAACTAAAGCAGACACCCTGAAAGAAAGCAGACACCCCAAAACTAAAGCAGACACCCTGAAAGAAAGCAGACACCTGAAAAGAAAGCAGACACCCCAAAAGAAAGTAGACATCCCAAAAGAAAGCAGAAACCCGAAAAGAAAGCAGACATCCCAAAAAGAAAGCAGACACCCGAAAAGAAAGTAGACACCCCAAAAAGAAAACAGACACCCGAAAAGAAAGCAGACACCCGAAAAGAAAGTAGACACTCCGAAAAGAAAGCAGACACCGGAAAAGAAAGTAGACACCGGAAAAGAAAGCAGACACCCGAAAATAAAGTAGACACCCCAAAAAGAAAACAGACACACGAAAAGAAAGCAGACACCCGAAAAGAAAGTAAACACTCCGAAAAGAAAGCAGACATCCCAAAAAGAAAGCAGACATCCCAAAAAGAAAGCAGACACCCGAAAAGAAAGCAGACATCCCAAAAAGAAAGCAGACACCCGAAAAGAAAGCAGACACCCAAAAAGAAAGCAGACATCCCAAAAAGAAAGCAAACACCCGAAAAGAAAGCAGACACCCACCCCAAAAAAAAAAAATCACATTCACCAGACCCCAAAGAATTATTGTTGGCAAGTGTCAATGGTGGATGAGCTCTCACACAGAGATCTGCGTTGCTGTCAGGTCCCAGCTGCATTGCACTGCAGTTCACAACCATTATAAAAAAAAACTTATGTTCACACAGTTTTTTTAGAAGTTTTTTGGAGTAGAAACTCAGCGGAAACTCTCCAAAATCCTCCTTAAATATTTGGAATTTTGCTGAGTTTCTGCTCCAAAATCTTCAGCAAGGCTGAGCTCACATGTACGGTAATCATCTGTCAGAATGGATCCTGCAGAGATCTGATGGAAAAAAGTTCTGCAATCAGAATTTTTTTGTCCATTGTTAAATAACTGATTTCTGTTGGATCTGCTTTTTTTCCAGAGTCTATGGAGGACGGATCCGTTACCGGATTGCTATTTAGTCATCCATTTTTTGTATTTGTAAAAGATCCATTTTTTTTCTTACAAGATTTGTTTCAAATGACAGATAAATAACAATTCTATAACGGATCCGCTGTCCAAAGACTCCATTGTTAAGAAAACGGATTTGGCACAAATTAGTTATTTAACAACGCAGAAAAAGTTCTATTTGCACAACTAATGGATGATTACGGGACATCTGAACTCGGCCTAACAAGACTCCATGTGAACACTCCCTTTAGGGGCGTTCACTTTAATTTTTTTGCTAAAACTTTGGAGCAAAAACTTTAATAACCGCAAACAATGAAAAAAACATGAGTTTTGATTGCAGAGGTAAATTTAGCAAATAGACTCATGTGCATATACCATTAAAGAGATTCTTCTCCAAAATTACTAAATGTGAACATACCCTTTGGTGTCACAACATGGGCTTGGGGAAGGTCCAGCGTGAGCCAAAGCACACCACAACAAGGGGTACACCAACTATAAACAAGGGGCACACAGGGGAAACTTTAATAAAGGTGGTTCCTAGCGCTAGTGAGAGGGAAGATAGACACCTCTTCTACTTACCTGCCGCTGTACCCTGCACTCCTAGCCATTCCCTACACAGGTTCCGCATTTGCCACCGAGCAGGAACCTGAAGCAATGGAAAGCCCCGAATTGTCCCTGGCTAGAGAGTGGGCAGGTAAGGATCACTAGTCCCACCACTGCACTGAAACAACACACCAGGGAAGAAAGACAGACAGAGGGAAAAGACAACGACAGACTGCTGCAGCCACCACAGCAATTTTAAGAGAGGGTTTTAGCAGCTCCTTCCACCTCCAGGGTCAGCACCCAAATGGCCAGGAAAATAAACAGCTACCTCTGCTGGTAGCAGAAGCCATATAAAGAAACTGGGAGTGGTCCCAAACCAGAAACACCTAACCAGGAGTCTAAGGCGAGCTTTACACGTTGCGACATCGCTAGCTTCGGCTAGCGATGTCGAGTGCGATAGCACCCGCCCCCATCGCACATGCGATATGTGGTGATAGCTGCCATAGCGAACATAGTCTCTACGGCAGCTTCACACGCACATACCTGGTCAGCGACGTCGCTGTGACTGCCAAACAATCCCTCCCTCAAGGGGGAGGTGCGTTCGGCGTCACCGCGACGTCACCGCAACGTCACTAAGCGGCCAGCCAATAGAAGCGGAGGGGCGGAGATGAGTAGGATGTAAACATCCCACCCACCTTCTTTCTGCATTGGCGGCGGGACGCAGGTAAGGAGATGTTTGTCGTTCCTGCGGTTTCACACATAGCGATGTGTGCTGCTGCAGGAACGGCAAACAACATCGTACTGGCAGCAGTAACGACATTATGGAAAGGAGCAACATGTCACCGATCACCGATTTTTAAAGTTTTTGCGATCGGTGATCGTCGCTCCTAGGGTTTACACGCTGCGATGTCGGTAACGGCGCCGGATGTGCGTCACTAACGACGTGACCCCGACGATATATCGTTACCGATGTCGCAACGTGTAAAGCCTGCCTAAGACTCCTGAAAAGCAAACTGACATTTACCATCTCGTTCCCAAAGGAAAGAAAACCAAATCTAAATAGCAGAGTCTCACCAGGTAAAGTGAGACTCAGACCCAGAACCTGTTACTAATCTCTTACAGCAGGAAGACAGGCGAGACATTAGGTGACACGGATTACACTGTTTTTTTTGCTTTTGGTGTTTAAACAGGAACCAATGGGTCACATTTTGGCACAAAAACATCAATGAGCACCATAAAAAAAGCAAACAAAACCAAATTGTCATGATTCCTCCGTGCAGAGCATCTTGCACTGGAGATGCTCTGCTGTGTTTTCTGGACTGCTGAGCTGGCAGGTTGATTGACTGTGCAGGATTCTGGTCACGGATTCACCTTTGGCTCTGCTCTGTCACACTGTACTAAGGGATACTTTAAAGCTACAAGCAGTGTAGCTTTAGAGAGCAGTTAGCAGGCAAACCATCAGAGGGCAGTAGAGTAGTCAGTAAACCAGGTCAGCAGCAGGAGGTCTCGTCAATAGCACAGGGATAATCAAATAGTGGTCAGGTGATAGCCAAGGGTCTGAAACCAGGAAGTCATGTATGCAACAGAGGGGAGAGACGGAGCCAAATTCATGAACAAGGATACAGGTCAGATGCCGAGAAGTCTAAGTACAAAAAGGGAGGAGGACAAACAGGTCGGGACCAGGATAAAACAGACAGGGAAGGGTACACAGTAGACAGAAGCGGATAGTCAGGGACCGGGACAGATGGGAGAGCGGAGGAAAGTACGGGCCAAAACAAGGTAGCTGGGAGGCAGAACAGATCAGGCTACTCACCGGAGCCAGTAACACACACTGCAGAGCATAAACTATCACTGGCACTGAACTTGAGGTGCAGTACCAGGATATAGTCTCCCAGAAACCAGAGGGAGGCAGGAAGGAGTTATCTCCTGACATGACCCGGCTGGAGCTGGGTGAAATAATCAAACCACAGCAGCTGATACAGACCTGGATCATGATATGCTCCTTGCAGAGCCATTAAGTTTTGTCTATTGCTCAGTTGTTTGTATTCCTCAGGTCCTTGCCTGTGGGCGGGGCATGTTTAGTGCCTCGTTCTGGTAATCGTCTTGCTTTATCTATGGGCTGTTTCCACCTTTACTTCACCAGTTATAGTTCCTGATTAGCATTGTGCGCTTCTGGTTCCCATGAGTTCAGTTGGATCCTCATACCGCTAAACCGAATCCTCTCTCTGTCCTCCGCTCCGTCAGTCTTGTCTGTGCTCCCTGACTTCCTGACCCTCCGCTTGTCTTGTTCCCTTAGTCTTGCTTCCCCCCTTTTGTACTTATGCTCCCCTTCGGCTTCTGACCTCGGCTTGTTGTCTGACTACGGTTCTGCTCCCCATCTGTACCTGACGTTGCCTCCCGGCTACCGACCTTAGGCTTCCACGTGACTTCGGCTCCTCTTCCAACTTGGCACTGATGTGACCTCCCGACTCTGACTCTCAGCTTGTATGACAATTCTGCTACCTTCCCATCTAGATACTGGTGACATCTAGTGGGCAGATGCCGCATTACTCCTAGGAGCTCTACATCTCTCCTGTGTATCTGCGCCCCTTGATGGTAGCATTACAATTCTATTCTAGTTCTGGGGAGTGTGCTAAGGTATTTCACCTTTCTAGTAATTGCCCTGTTTCTTTACTGAGCATGCTCCCCCAGAACCTTGCCAGTCGTACATTCTGGTTTGGTAGTTGTGCTGTTAGCCTGTGTCTTTGCTTTGTTCTGATCTCTATTTTCTGACCCCGGACTGTTGCTTGTCTTCTCTTTGCCTGCTCCCTGTTCCTGCCATGACTTCTTGGCTTTTGACCACGGCCCGTTATCTGACTATGTCTCAGTTTTCTCCCAGTTTTCATCTTCCTGGAATACTGACCCCGAATCGTGACCTGACTACACCTGAATTTTCCCTGTGTCCATGTAAAGTGCCGGGAGGGCAATTGTGGCCGAGGGCTGTGATCGTCAACCCACCCCAACACAGTACAGACACAGGGGGCAGAGTGGTGTATGGAGTGATGGGTGTGTAGGTGGTACCTGCCTGTGGCTGCGCTTCGTCCGACTTCTCTGGACCCCGTTCACTTCTGATGGCATCATGCATAGCCCCTTTAGTAACGAGTCCACCACCGGTTGCAACTTTAACAACTTTACTGAGTACACGTAGCACAGTTGCGGTCCATTCTTTAAAGACAGGTTTCACATCAATATCTTTCATCATCCGTTTCCTTACATCAGATCAGTGATCATCATCAACTACAGGTGTCCTGATCCCCATACTGTCTCGACTCTACAGCTCTGGCCACCAGGGGTGATTTATCCTCTCCTTTATGTGGCTCGACTGCCACTTGTGATGTTCCAGCTGTGGCAGCGTTCCTGCTACCGGCCTGGGACAGAGACACCCTCCTCCTGCACTCCTTCCGAACCGGGTTTTACATCTTGCTGCAGCCGAGTCCCTTTTTTCTCTTGTTACTCCTTTCTTCCTAACCTTCTCTGTCCTGTGTCTATTGCCTCCACAACGTCCACTACCAACTCTGCTACATCCTACCCTGTAGGTCCTCTCTCTCTTGTTCTACTTACTGGCTCTGCATCTCCCCAACTGCCTCAAAACACAAAACTCCTTTCATATATGTCTTCCTGTGCTGGTGAGCCACCCACCTCACTTAACCCCTCCTGCCCTGTCACTCCCTATCCCTCCCTTCTCACTAAGGGACCCAGGAACCGGTGACTCCTGGTGGCAGCCGGCCGTACTACACAGGAGAATGCATTACATTAACACAAGAATACCATACAATTATCACAAACATTTACATTGCATTTTCCCTAGTCAACAGTACGAAGTGGGGTGGTCTGTTACCAGACCGCGGCTTTCCTGACTACTCTTCTATCTGTACTACCTGTAAGTAGTGGCTTGCATTACACAAAAGGGCGCTTTACACGCAGCGACATCGCTAGCGATGTCGCTCGTGAAAGCACCCGCCCCCGTCGTTTGTGCGTCACGGGCAAATCGCTGCCCATGGCGCACAATATTGCTAGTCCCCGTCACACGGACTTACCTTCCTAGCGATGTCGCTGTGGCCGGCGAAGAGCCTCTTTTCTAAGGGGGCGGTTCGTGCGGCGTCATAGCGACGTCACACGGTAGGCGTCCAATAGAAGCGGAGGGGCGGAGAGCAGCCGCATGAAAGACACACCCACCTCGTTGCCGGAGGACGCAGGGAGGGTGTTGTTCGTCGTTCCTGGGGTGTCACACGTAGCGATGTGTGCTGCCTCAGGAACGACGAACAACCTGAATCCAAAAGCAGCAACGACATTTAGGAAATGGACGACGTCAACAATCAACGATTTGGTAAGGGGCACTTTGCACGCTGCGACATCGCAAGCCGATGCTAGCGATGCCGAGCGCGATAGTCCCCGTCACACATGCGATATCTTGTGATAGCTGCCGTAGCGAACATTATCGCTACGGCAGCTTCACACGCACTTTCCTGCCCTGCCACGTTGCTCTGGCCGGCGACCCGCCTCTTTCCTAAGGAGGCAGGTCGTGCGGCGTCATAGCGACGTCATACGGCAGGCGGCCAATAGAAGCGGAGGGGCAGAGATGAGCGGGACGTAAACATCCTTCCTTCCGCATAGCCGGTGGATGCAGGTAAGGAGATGTTCACACACAGTGATGTTTGCTGCCGCAGGAACGAGGAACAACATCGTAACATCGGTCATCCCGAAATTATGGAAATGACCGACGCTACACAGATCGCCGATTTACGACATCTAGGCTTTACACATTGCGACATTGTTACTGGCGCCGGATGTGCGTCACTTTCGATTTGACCCCGACGATATCGCAGTAGCGATGTCGCAACGTGCAAAGTACCCCTTAGTATTTTGCATCGCTCGTACGTGTCACACGCAATGATGTCGCTAACGAGGCTGGATGTGCGTCACGAATTCCGTGACCCCCAACGACATCTCGTTAGCGATGTCGTTGCGTGTAACGGGGACGAAAGGATCTCGGAAAGATTGGCCGCGGCTCTCTCGACCACAACCTCATAGAAATATGGCAAAAAAATTGCAAATGGACCACCATAACGCATAAGACTTACGTAACCCCCTGACTTCGGAGGCTAAAGTGACGGATGCACTGTCAAAATATACATCTATCAACTATATGGTGGAAATGGCCGCAGCTGTTATGTAATAGAGCCGTAATGAGAAGCAAACATTCTAACTTACAAAGTAACCTTGTCAACAGGAACTTTTTACAAAAGACTTGCGTTAATAATATATGATTTGTAACCGAATCGCGCAGGGCAGGCTACTTAACATTGATTTTTTTTAGCTGTGAAAGATGATGAGGTAAGTTTCATTGGTCCCATGACACGGAGCACAGTTTTAATGTTTACTAATATCAATATTCATGGGATTACATGTGGTAATTTAGAAATGTGTTTTCTTCTGCTATTTATTCTGCCTTTCTGGGTAAACAAATTAATTTATCTTACTCTGTGCGGATGGAGACGTTAAAGTAAAGGGATGAATATAATGAGACGCAGTAAAAGCTCGTCTCTCTAGACCTGTCTTTTTGCTTTTCCTGAATCTTTTGACCTTCGATTCGGATTTTATAATATTTTCCCTTTCATTGTCCTAAAAAGAAAATGATTCTTTTCTGTTCGGCAGAAGAAGAGACAAGGAAGGGTATTATGTGATCGGTCCGTTTGCAACTGACGTTGATAGGGATTTGTCAGGACCCGAACTGAGGGCGGCATGAGATAGAGGAGTCACTGACATCAGGGACATGTCACGTTCTATGATTTGGGTTAGTGTTTTTCATAAAAACGCTGTATTACTACTGCCAGGACACAGAAAACATGTGAGTCCTGCTTCCCCACCCACTCATAGAAAAAGCCTGTGAGTCCTGCTTCCCCACCCACTCATAGAAAAAGCCTGTGAGTCCTGCTTCCCCACCCATTTCTAGAGAAAGCCTGTGAGTCCTGCCTCCCCACTGACTTATAGAGAAAGCCTGTGAGTCCTGTTTCCTTCACCCACTTGTAGAGAAAGCCTGTGAGTCCTGCTGACCCACCCATCTCTAGAGAAAGCCTGTGAGTCTTGCTTCACCATCCACTTCTAGAGAAAGCCTGTGAGTCCTGCTTCCCCACCGACTTATAGAAAAAGCCTGTGAGTCCTGCTTCCCCATCCACTTCTAGAGAAAGCCTGTGAGTCCTGCTTCCCCATCCACTTCTAGAGAAAGCTTGTGAGTCCTGCTTCCCCACCCACTTCTAGAGAAAGCCTGTGAGTCCTGCTTCCCCACCCACTGATAGAAAAAGCCTGTGAGTCCTGCTTCCCCACCCACTTCTAGAGAAAGCCTGTGAGTCCTGCTTCCCCACCCACTTCTAGAGAAAGCCTGTGAGTCCTGCTTCCCCACCCACTGATAGAAAAAGCCTGTGAGTCCTGCTTCCCCATCCACTTCTAGAGAAAGCCTGTGAGTCCTGCTTCCCCATCCACTTCTAGAGAAAGCCTGTGAGTCCTCCTTTACCATCCATTTATAGAGAAAGCTTCTGAGTCCTGCTTCCTCCACCCACTTGTAGAGAAAGCCTGTGAGTCCTGCTCCCCCAACCACTTCTAGAGAAAGCCTGTGAGTCCTGCTCCCCCAACCACTTCTAGAGAAAGCCTGTGAGTCCTGCTAACCCACCCACTTCTAGAGAAAGCCTGTGAGTCCTGCTTCCCTACCCACTTCTAGAGAAAGCCTGTGAGTCCTGCTCCCCCAACCACTTCTAGAGAAAGCTTGTGAGTCCTGCTAACCCACCCACTTCTAGAGAAAGCCTGTGAGTCCTGCTTCCCCACCCACTTCTAGAGAAAGCCTGAGAGTCCTGCTTCTCCATGCACTTCTAGTGGAACACTGTGAGTCCTGCTTTCCCTTGCAC
This sequence comes from Anomaloglossus baeobatrachus, assembly GCF_048569485.1. Taxonomy (NCBI): domain Eukaryota; kingdom Metazoa; phylum Chordata; class Amphibia; order Anura; family Aromobatidae; genus Anomaloglossus; species Anomaloglossus baeobatrachus. Next base: position 28,862,756 of record NC_134360.1, on the reverse strand, counting down.
TTCTAGAGAAAGCCTGTGAGTCCTGCTCCCTCACCCACTTCTAGAGAAAGCATGTGAATCCTGCTTCCCTTATCCACTCATAGAGAAAGCCTGTGAGTCCTGCTTCTCTTATCCACTTCTAGAGAAAGCCTGTGAGTCCTGCTTCCCCACGCACTTCTAGAGAAAGCCTGTGAGTCTTGTCCCCCACCCACTTCTAGAAAAGGTTTGTGAGTCCTGCTTCCCCAAGCATTTCTAGAGAAAGTCTGTAAGTCCTTCTTGTCCACCCAGGTCTAGAGAAAGCTTGTGAGTCCTGCTTCCCCACCCACTGATAGAAAAAGCCTGTGAGTCCTGCTTCCCCACCCACTTCTAGAGAAAGACTGTGAGTCCTGCTTCCCCACCCACTGATAGAAAAAGCCTGTGAGTCCTGCTTCCCCACCCACTTCTAGAGAAAGCCTGTGAGTCCTGCTTCCCCACCCACTGATAGAAAAAGCCTGTGAGTCCTGCTTCCCCATCCACTTCTAGAGAAAGCCTGAGTCCTGCTTCCCCATCCACTTCTAGAGAAAGCCTGTGAGTCCTCCTTTACCATCCACTCATAGAGAAAGCCTGTGAGTCCTGCTTCCTCCACCCACTTGTAGAGAAAGCCTGTGAGTCCTGCTCCCCCAACCACTTCTAGAGAAAGCCTGTGAGTCCTGCTAACCCACCCACTTCTAGAGAAAGCCTGTGAGTCCTGCTTCCCCACCGACTTATAGAGAAAGCCTGTGAGTCCTGCTTCCCCACCCACTGATAGAAAAAGCCTGTGAGTCCTGCTTCCCCAACCACTTCTAGAGAAAGCCTGTGAGTCCTGCTTCCCCACCCACTGATAGAAAAAGCCTGTGAGTCCTGCTTCCCCACCCACTTCTAGAGAAAGCCTGTGAGTCCTGCTAACCCACCCACTTCTAGAGAAAGCCTGTGAGTCCTGCTTCCCCACCGACTTATAGAGAAAGCCTGTGAGTCCTGCTTCCCCACCCACTGATAGAAAAAGCCTGTGAGTCCTGCTTCCCCAACCACTTCTAGAGAAAGCCTGTGAGTCCTGCTTCCCGACCCACTGATAGAAAAAGCCTGTGAATCCTGCTTCCCCACCCACTTCTAGAGAAAGCCTGTGAGTCCTGCTTCCCCATCTACTTCTAGAGAAAGCCTGTGAGTCCTGTTCCCCATCCACTTCTAGAGAAAGCCTGTGAGTCCTCCTTTACCATTCACTCATAGAGAAAGCCTGTGAGTCCTGCTTCCTCCACCCACTTGTAGAGAAAGCCTGTGAGTCCTGCTCCCCCAACCACTTCTAGAGAAAGCCTGTGAGTCCTCCTCCCCCAACCACTTCTAGAGAAAGCCTGTGAGTCCTGCTAACCCACCCACTTCTAGAGAAAGCCTGTGAGTCCTGCTTCCCCACCGACTTATAGAGAAAGCCTGTGAGTCTTGCTTCCCCACCCACTGATAGAAAAAGCCTGTGAGTCCTGCTTCGCATCCACTTCTAGAGAAAGCCTGTGAGTCCTGCTTCCCCATTCACTTCTAGAGAAAGCCTGTGAGTCCTCCTTTACCATCCACTCATAGAGAAAGCCTGTGAGTTCTGCTTCCTCCACCCACTTGTAGAGAAAGCCTGTGAGTCCTGCTCCCCCAACCACTTCTAGAGAAAGCCTGTGAGTCCTGCTCCCCCAACCACTTCTAGAGAAAGCTTGTGAGTCCTGCTAACCCACCCACTTCTAGAGAAAGCCTGTGAGTCCTGCTTCCCCACCCACTTCTAGAGAAAGCCTGAGAGTCCTGCTTCTCCATGCACTTCTAGTGGAACACTGTGAGTCCTGCTTTCCCTTGCACTTCTAGAGAAACCCTGTGAGTCCTGCTCCATCACCCACTTCTAGAGAAAGCCTGTGAATCCTGCTTCCCTTATCCACTCATAGAGAAAGCCTGTGAGTCCTGCTTCTCTTATCCACTTCTAGAGAAAGCCTGTGAGTCCTGCTTCCCCACTCACTTCTAGAGAAAGCCTGTGAGTCTTGTCCCCCACCCACTTCTAGAAAAGGTTTGCAAGTCCTGCTTCCCCAAGTATTTCTAGAGAAAGTCTGTAAGTCCTTCTTGTCCACCCAGGTCTAGAGAAAGCTTGTGAGTCCTGCTTTACCTGCCCAATTCTAGAGAAAGCCTGAGCCCTGCTTCCTACACTCATAGAGAAAACCTGTGAGTCCTGCTTCCCCACCCACTTCTAGAGAAAGTCTGAGTCCTGTTTATCCACCTATTTCTATAGAAAGCCTGTGAGTCCTTCTCCCCCACCGACTTCTAAAGAAGCTTGAGTCCTGCTTTCCTGCCCACTTCTGCCCAAAAATGGGCTTGACAAAATTGTGGGTAAACAACTTTGTTTCAAGCATGTGATGCTCATTCAAACTCACCTTTCGTAAGTAACAGATGTGGGCAATATGAAAATCACACCTGAAACCAGATAAAAAGGGGAGATGTTGACTCAATTTTTGGATTATGTGTCTGTGTGTGCCACACCAGGCATGAAGAGCAGAAAGTGGAGAAGAGTTACTAGTCTGAAAACTAGTGAACCAAAATTGTTGAAAAATATCAAGACTATCAAGTTTGCAAGTCCATCTTCAGAGATCTTGATGTTCTTTGAAGATCGACATAATCAAGACATTTACAACCCATGGCACTGTAGCTAATCTCCCTGAAAGTGGACAACAATGAAAACTTGATGAAAGGTTACAACACAGGGTAGTCCCTATTGTGGATAAGATGTGCCAATGAAGCTCCAAAGAAATTCAAGCTGTCCTGCAGGGTCAGGGGCATCAGTGTCAGCACCATCTATCTGTCCACATCTGAATGAAATGAAATGCTATGGAGGAGACCCAGGAGGACCCCACTGCTGACACAGATATAGAAAAAAGCCAGACTGCAGTTTGCTAAAATGAACTTGAGAAACCAAAATCCTTCTGGGAAAGTGTCTTGTGGACAGATAAGACCAAGATAGAGCTGTTTGGTAAAGCGCATCATTCTACTGTTTACCGAAAACAGAATGAGGCCTACAAAGAAAAGAACACAGCACCTACAGTCAGGTATGGTGGAGGTCAGAGATGTTTTGGGGTTGTTTTGCTGCCTCTGGCACTGGGGGTCTTGACTGTGTGCAAATCATCATGAAATATGAAGACTCATAGACTATTATGACTATTCAGGTAGAACACGTACATGAATAATTTTACATGTGAATGAGGCCTAAGTCGTGGTGGATGGTTGGAGTAAGATGCAAAGGATTTTTAGTATAAAAGAGTCTGTATGGATACGATGGGAAATAATTTCTTGCTAGTTGGACACCAGGACTATTTTGGCCACATTGTGGATTCGCAGATTTTCTCAACCCGTCAGTGTCAAATTAATGGAATTTCTAAGTATTTTCATCTTATACCTGTTCATTTCTATATTGCAGTCAGTGACGGTGGAAGAGTTAAGTCACATTGTCAATTTACGGCAGCGGGTCCTGCAGTCTCCATCATGAGAAGCTCAGGAAATATTTAGTCTGCAAATAATTACTTGTCAATCCAAATCATGATCTCGGTATTTATGGGGATAAATTGTCGCCGGAAGCTGCAGCAAGATTGGGAGAAGTAATAAAACCTCAAACACTATTTATTAACATAATAATATCTCTCCGTATCTCAATTGTATTTATGGCGCCTGTATGAGATACATCTGTTTTACATATCATTAAAATGCCATCAGCGCCTGACAATCTGGAGAGCAGCAGGTTAGTTCTGTCATTTTGCCCTTCATTTACAGAATCAAACTAAGAACTTGTGTTACGCCTGTGGCTAGCGGAACGCTTTCCGCTGATAATGAATGCCTCGCTGCTGGTTGTTGGACTACAAGTCCCAGCGTGTCAATAATATATTTGTACCTATTCATAAATTCCTTCTAATTGTGGAAACAAATCTATAACAGTAAAGAAAAATGGAAATGATAATCTGCATACAAGCTATGGTGTCTTCAGGGCCAAACCGATAGAGACTGGTGCACCTTGGGGCCGCTCTTAGCAGATGTATCATGGGTTTCTTTACCGGGGGTAGATCATTGGGCAGCACCAATTATGTCTCACTTGTTGACACGGATCCTCAAACCCCTTGATCTGAATGAGCGGACAAGTGAGTTGGCGAAGCAGGATGTTCCAGGTGGAACAATGGAGGCTACATGTCATGCTAGGTATGGGGAAATACCGAGCGAACGGCAAAAAGGGAGGGAAGAGGTAATCCCTGTCTACAGGGGAGGAGGAGATGGTGACCACTGATAAAACCTTCTGCTGGCTCCCTAGATAGGTTCCGCACCTACGCCCCGAGCAGAATACCTGTCCCTGGCTGACCCTGAACTCGGCACTAGGTAATGAATGGGCGGGATGAGCGCTAGTCAGCCCTTTAAGTCCTAAATAACACACAGGGAAAGCTAACAAATAACCTATCTCCAAGATGACTTAAGGAGAAGAAGAACAACATAAAACAATGTTTCTCCAGATGATTACAATCTGACTATTTACAATAAGGAATGTATAGAAACTTAATTCTATCACCAGCAACATACCAAGAGTAAATGAGGACCATATAGAAACTTAACTCTATCACCAGCAACATACCAAGGAGAAATGAGGAACGTATGGAAACCTAACTCTATCTCCAGCAACATACCAAGCGGAAATGAGCACCATATAGAAACTTAACTCTATCACCAGCAACATACCAAGGAGAAATGAGGACTATATAGAAACCTAACTCTATCACCAGCAATATACCAAGAGGAAATGAGGACCATATAGAAACTTAACTCTATCACCAGCAACATACCAAGGAGAAATGAGGAACGTATGGAAACCTAACTCTATCTCCAGCAACATACCAAGGGGAAATGAGCACCATATAGAAACTTAACTCTATCACCAGCAACATACCAAGGAGAAATGAGGACTATGTAGAAACCTAACTCTATCACCAGCAACATACCAAGGAAAAATACAGGTATATAAATACACAGAGGGTTAGGGATAATGATTAGCAGCTGAAAGGAAAAGATCTATGCAGGGTCCTAAATGGGAAAAAGTAAACCCTAACAGAGAAGTCACACAAAACTCCATTCACAGCACAGAGGAAAAGATGGAATATCAAAGAGCAGTTTATGCAGCCAAACACAGTGACTTCTGCAGCCGGCCACCACAGGGTTGTCTGTCAATGTGATACACTTGTGACATTATAAAGGCTGAACAGCAACTGAAGGAATGAGTAGTAAGCCAAAGAGGAGAGACTGATAGTGGCGAATCGTGATAGTAGTACAGCAGAGTAGATAAGAAAATGTAGCTGACCTGGGTAAGATTGGAGGCCTAGTGAAGAGAAAATCAGAGCACTGTAGCAGAAGCCAGTGATGCAGCAGAGCAGAGATGGCTAGGAAAATTATGACTAGGATGACTAGGATGTAGCAGAGCCCACTATGTGGAGCAGAGCTAGGTTTACCAGGAAACTCAAAATCTGTATGATAGTAGAATCAGTATAAAAGGTAGTGGCATGGATGCTAACGTGAATACACAGGTGGTATCCAGCCACCCAAGCTGGCTTTTAAGGCAAGGAAGTGAGATATCACTGAATACGCTAGAATAGCACAGTAACCTGATGAACAGAATGATCAATCCATGGCAGGAAGACCATGGAATGTTCCCCAACTCTGAGGACTGTTTGTTCCAGCAGGACAATGCACCATGCCACACAGCTAGGTCAATCAATGTGGATGAAGGACCACCACATCAAAACCCTGTAATTTCCAGCCCAATCTCCAGACCTGAACCCCATTGAAAACCTCTAGAGTATAATCAAGAAGAAGATTACATTTTTGCACCAGGAGTGGCATACGGTCACCCAAAAGCAGTGTGACAGACTGGAGGAAAGCGGCCAAGACGCATGAAAGCTGGGATTAACAATCATGGTTATTCCACAAAATACTGATTTCTGAATCTTCCTGAGATAAAACATTATTAGTATTGTTGTCTCTAAATGATTATGAATTTGTTTTCTTTGCATTATTTGAGGTGATGAAAGCAATGCATTGTTTTGTTATTTTGATTCTTTCTCATTTTCAGAAAATAAATACAAAATTTTTTGCTTGGAAATTCGGAGACGTTGTCAGTAGATTATAGAATAGAAGAGCAATTTACATTTTACTCAAAACTATAAATAGAAAAATCAGAAAAACTGACAATTTGGAAGTGGTTTCTTAATATGTGTGTATATATATATATATATATATATATATATATATATATATATATACACATACATATATATATCTATATATACAGTGCCTACAAGTAGTATTCAACCCCCTGCAGATTTAGCAGGTTTACGCATTCGGAATTAACTTGGCATTGTGACATTTGGACTGTAGATCAGCCTGGAAGTGTGAAATGCAGCAAAAAAGAATGTTATTTCTTTTTTTTTTTTTTTTAAATTGTGAAAAGTTTATTCAGAGGGTCATGTATTATTCAACCCCTCAAACCACAAGAATTCTGTTTGGTTCCCCTAAAGTATTAAGAAGTATTTCAGGCACAAAGAACAATGAGCTTCAAATGTTTGGATTAATTATCTCTTTTTCCAGCCTTTTCTGACTAATTAAGACCCTCCCCAAACTTGTGAACAACACTCATACTTGGTCAACATGGGAAAGACAAAGGAGCATTCCAAGGCCATCAGAGACAAGATCGTGGAGGGTCACAAGGCTGGCAAGGGGTACAAAACCCTTTCCCAGGAGTTGGGCCTACCTGTCTCCACTGTTGGGAGCATCATCCGGAAGTGGAAGGCTTATGGAACTACTGTTAGCCTTCCACGGCCTGGACAGCCTTTGAAAGTTTCCACCCGTGCCGAGGCCAGGCTTGTCCGAAGAGTCAAGGCTAACCCAAGGACAACAAGGAAGGAGCTCCGGGAAGATCTCATGGCAGTGGGGACATTGGTTTCAGTCAATACCATAAGTAACGTACTCCACCGCAATGGTCTCCGTTCCAGACGAGCCCGTAAGGTACCTTTACTTTCAAAGCGTCATGTCAAGGCTCGTCTACAGTTTGCTCATGATCACTTGGAGGACTCTGAGACAGACTGGTTCAAGGTTCTCTGGTCTGATGAGACCAAGATCGAGATCTTTGGTGCCAACCACACACATGACGTTTGGAGACTGGATGGCACTGCATACGATCCCAAGAATACCATCCCTACAGTCAAGCATGGTGGTGGCAGCATCATGCTGTGGGGCTGTTTCTCAGCCAAGGGGCCTGGCCATCTGGTCCGCATCCCTGGGAAGATGGATAGCACGGCCTACCTGGAGATTTTGGCCAAGAACCTGCGCTCCTCCATCAAGGATCTTAAGATGGGTCGTCATTTCATATTCCAACAAGACAATGACCCAAAGCACACAGCCAAGAAAACCAAGGCCTGGTTCAAGAGGGAAAAAATCAAGGTGTTGCAGTGGCCTAGTCAGTCTCCTGACCTTAACCCAATTGAAAACTTGTGGAAGGAGCTCAAGATTAAAGTCCACATGAGACACCCAAAGAACCTAGATAACTTGGAGAAGATCTGCATGGAGGAGTGGACCAAAATAACTCCAGAGACCTGTGCCGGCCTGATCAGGTCTTATAAAAGACGTTTATTAGCTGTAATTGCAAACAAGGGTTATTCCACAAAATATTAAACCTAGGGGTTGAATAATAATTGACCCACACTTTTATGTTGAAAATTTATTAAAATTTAACTGAGCAACATAACTTGTTGGTTTGTAAGATTTATGCATCTGTTAATAAATCCTGCTCTTGTTTGAAGTTTGCAGGCTCTAACTTATTTTCATCTTATCAAACCTGCTAAATCTGCAGGGGGTTGAATACTACTTGTAGGCACTGTATCATTGCCTTATTCTGTCTGTCTTGCTCCAAAATGACGTTATTACAGTGACAGCCGTCACGACACCACGTGCTAAAGAGCCTGTGACAAATGGCTCAGCTAACTGAACAGCCCGAACTATGGGCCGACAGGATGACGACCGACACTTTTCCCCGCACCCACATGGAGCCCCGACTTCCCGCTGAGTGCTGCACCCCCCGGGAGCCCACACCGGCAACCCAGCCGACACATACCCACCGCTCGCCTCCGTCCCCCGCACACATTACCCCACTCGGCTCCACCCCCCCTCACTCCGCCCTCCGCATGTATACACTGTACACAGACACACACACACGAATAGTCACCTGTCCCAAGCCATGCAGTCCCCAGCACTGATGTCCTCAGTGCCATGGCCCTGCTCGGCTCCAGCCCCCCACACTCTGCCCCCGCACACATTACCCCACTCGGCTCCGCCCTCCGCATGTATACACTGAACGAACACACACGCACGTGTACACACACACGCACGCACCTGGATAGTCACCTGTCCCCAGCCATGCAGTCCCCGACACTGACGTCCTCAGTGCCATGGCCCCGCTCAGTTCCACCCCCCGCACTCTGCCCCCCGCACACATTACCTCGCAGGATGGGGGCACATGTCAGGATGGTGTCTGCACCACGATGGGGGCACATACCAGCATTGGGCCACATCACAGCAGCAACATATTTTTACTTAACTTTACACTGTTCATGGCCTTCTTTCATTACAAGCCATGGACATCATTAAACATTAGACTCATCTATTAAAACTGTTCCTTCTGTTGTTTGTCATTTTAAAACCAATAAACAATTATAAGAATACTAAATTAACCCTAACCCATCCAGTCCATTCATTACCTTATTATTCAGTCTGCTAACCTACATACACATGCCAGACTACCCGATACGTTAGAATCCGGCCACCTTCTAGTATATACAGTCATATGAAAAAGTTTGGGCACCTCTATTAATGCTAACCTTTTTTCTTTATAACAGTTTGGGTTTTTGCTATTTCAGTTTCATATATCTAATAACTGATGGACTGAGTAATATTTCTGGATTGAAATGAGGTTTATTGTACTAACAGAAAATGTGCAATCCGCATTTAAACAAAATTTGACAGGTGCAAAAGTATGGGCACCCTTATCAATTTCTTGATTTGAACACTCCTAACTACTTTTTACTGACTTACTAAAGCACTAAACTGGTTTTGTAACCTCATTGAGCTTTGAGCTTCATAGGCAGGTGTATCCAATCATGAGAAAAGGTATTTAAGGTGGCCACTTGCAAGTTGTTCTCCTATTTGAATCTCCTATGTAGAGTGGCATCATGGGCTCCTCAAAAAAACTCTCAAATGATCTGAAAACAAAGATTATTCAACATAGTTGTTCAGGGGAAGGATACAAAAAGTTGTCTCAGAGATTTAAACTGTCAGTTTCCACTGTGAGGAACATAGTAAGGAAATGGAAGAACACAGGTACAGTACTTGTTAAGCCCAGAAGTGGCAGGCCAAGAAAAATATCAGGAAGGCAGAGAAGAAGAATGGTGAGAACAGTCAAGGACAATCCACAGACCACCTCCAAAGACCTGCAGCATCATCTTGCTGCAGATGGTGTCAATGTGCATCAGTCAACAATACAGCGCACGTTGCACAAGGAGAAGCTGTATGGGAGAGTGATGCGACAGAAGCCGTTTCTGCAAGCACGCCACAAACAGAGTCGCCTGAGGTATGCAAAAGCACATTTGGACTAGCCAGATACATTTTGGAAGAAGGTCCTGTGGACTGATGAAACAAAGATTGAGTTGTTTGGTCATACAAAAAGGCGTTATGCATGGAGGCAAAAAACACGGCATTCCAAGAAAAGCACTTGCTACCCACAGTAAAATTTGGTGGAGGTTCCATCATGCTTTGGGGCTGTGTGGCCAATGCCGGCACCAGGAATCTTGTTAAAGTTGAGGGTCGCATGGATTCAACTCAGTATCAGCAGATTCTTGACAATAATGTGCAAGAATTAGTGACGAAGTTGAAGTTACGCAGGGGATGGATATTTCAGCAAGACAATGATCCAAAACACCGCTCCAAATCTACTCAGGCATTCATGCAGAGGAACAATTACAATGTTCTGGAATGGCCATCCCAGTCCCCAGACCTGAATATCATTGAACATCTGTGGGATGATGTGAAGCGGCTGTCCATGCTCGGCGACCATCAAACTTAACTGAACTGGAATTGTTTTGTAAACAGGAATGGTCAAATCTACCTTCATCCAGGATCCAGGAACTCATTAAAAGCTACAGGAAGCGACTAGAGGCTGTGATTTTTGCAAAAGGAGGATCTACAAAATATTAATGTCACTTTTATGTTGAGGTGCCCATACTTTTGCATCGGTCAAATTTTGTTTAAATGCGGATTGCACATTTTCTGTTAGTACAATAAACCTCATTTCAATCCAGAAATATTACTCAGTCCATCAGTTATTAGATATATGACACTGAAATAGCAAAAACCCAAATTGTTATAAAGAAAAAAGGTTAACATTAATAGGGGTGCCCAAACTTTTTCATATGCCTGTATATACTGTATATTAAAGGATTCTTTGTGCCCTGAATTTTAAGGATTTGGAAGGATGTCTCCACCCCATGCTAAGTGAGATTGTGCGACAAGACGTGCAGTAATGTCAGGTTAAACTACTTTACAGTCTGTTTTCAGTCATTTTGAGTTGTTTTTGCTGCTTCAAGGTGACCTTGTGTGTTATAAGCCGCAAAACACATTTATACAAACAGGAACAATGAGGAAATGTCATCTGTGAACAAGCCGCGCGGCCAGGAATTCTATACAACTGAAGTCTTTACACTCAGGCCTTGAATGCCAGAGACGAAAGAAAACACAAAAGAAAATGATTTTTAGTTGAGACAGATCTAAATTGAGTTAACATAAAATCATAAAACCATATAAAGGAGGCTGCCGGCTTTAGTATTTTTTACATGTATCCTTCATTTGTTTGCATATGGGTGGTCTGTGGGAAGGGACCTCCAGTGAACCTTCCTCTTTGGCACTGCATTGGCATCAGGTCAACACAAATAAAGTTCAAAATATTGCCCACAAGTCAATGACCTCGATTTTTTTGTGGTTATACTTTCTATAACATTCTTTTAATATTTTGTACCCAATCCCATAAGAATGTTTTGTCTGGGGCATCCACCCTTTTGCTAGCTCCATGCTACATGACTTGTGTTAATGATCCCAAAAATCAGGATGACTTGCATACAGAAGTAGCAAAATAAAATATATTTATTTTATTCTGTTTGAACTGGGAAAAGGGGGTAATTTAAATTTTACAATTTTTTAAAATTTATTTTATATTTTTTTAGTTTTTTTAGTCCCCCCCCCAGTGGGTTTGAATCTGCGATTGTTTGTTTCGGTAGCAGCAAAACCAAATAACTTTTTATAAATTTTATTTTTTTTGTGCTCTGTTTGAATTAGAAAAAGGGGGCAAGTCCAATTTTACAATTTTTTTTAATTTTTTCTTTATTTTACTTTTTTAGTCCACCATGGGTTTGAACTTGCATTTGTTTATTTTGGAAGCAGCAAAACCAAATAAATTTATTTTATTTTTTTTGTGTTCTGTTTGAATTGGGAAAAGGTGACACTTCAAATTTTCCAATTTTTAAAATATTTCATGTTTTTGCTTTTTTACTCCCCCCAGTGGGCTTGTAACTTTGTTTTGGAAGGAGCAAAAGGAAATACTATTATTTTCTTGTGTTCTGTTTGAAATGGGAAAAGGGGGCAATTCCAATGTTACAATTTTTAAAATATTTCTTTTTTTTAACTTTTTAGTCCACCCTGGGTTTGAACTTGCATTTGTTTGTTTTGGAATCAGCAAAACCAAATAAACTTTATTATTTTATTTTTTTTTGTGTGTGTTCTGTTTCATTTGAGAAAAGACGGCATTTCACATTTTACAATTTTGGAAATATTTCATTTTTTTTGCTTTTGTACTCCCCCCAGTGGGCTTGAATCTTTGTTTTGGAAAGAGCAAAAAGAAATAAGATTATTTTATTGTGTTCTGTTTGAAATGGGAAAAGGGGGCAATTAAAATTTTTAAAATATTTTTTCAACTTTTTTAGTACCCTCAGTGGGCTTGAATCTGCATTTTTTATTTTGAAAGTAGCAAAACCAAATAAACTTATTATTATTTTTTTTTATTACGTTTGAACTGGAAAAAGGGGGTAATTCAAATTTTACAAATTTATTTTACTTTCTTTTAGTCCCTTCAGTGGGCTTAGACCTGCATTTGTTTGCTTCTATGATTGCTTGCTCAATATTTGGCAATACAAAAGTATAAAAGTATATAAAAGAAATGATCCCACCAAGGACACCATCTGCAAGGAGTTTGTATGTTCTCCCCGTGTTTGCGTGGGTTTCCTCCGGGTACTCCGGTTTCCTCTCACATTCTAAAAACATACTCGTAGGGAACCTAGATTGTGAGCCCCAATGGGGACAGTGTTGCCAATGTATGTAAAGCGCTGTGGAATTAACAGCGCTATATAAATTAATAAATATTCTTATTATAATCCTCCATAAATCTTAGCCTTAGGCTGGCCCCATGAGAGTACAAAGATGGCAGTGAGATGGTTGTGTTATGTGATTGCTCTAATTAAATTCCACTGTCAAAACATAAGTGGTTAAAAGCAGGTGCTGGCTGTATTGCACAGCCAGCATCTACATTGGTATGGAGGTGCTGGCTGTATTGCACAGCCGGCATCTACATTGGTATGGAGGTGCTGGCTGTATTGCACAGCCGGCATCTACATTGGTATGGCGGTGCTGGCTGTATTGCACAGCCGGCATCTACATTGGTATGGCGGTGCTGGCTGTATTGCACAGCCGGCATCTACATTGGTATGGCGGTGCTGGCTGTATTGCACAGCCGGCATCTACATTAGTATGGAGGTGCTGGCTGTATTGCACAGCCGGCATCTACATTGATATGGTGGTGCTGGCTGTATTGCACAGCCAGCATGTACATTGGTATGGAGGTGCTGGCTGTATTGCACAGCCGGCATCTAAATTGGTATGGAGGTGCTGGCTGTGTTGCACAGCCGGCATCTACTTTGGTATGGAGGTGCTGGCTGTATTGCACAGCTGGCATCTACATTGGTATGGAGCAGCTTCAGCTCCTGAGCCTGTTGCTGTCACTTGTGCCCAATGTAAATTAGAAAAGTTAAGATCCTAAGGATACCTTATCAATATCTTAGTTCTAAACAACCCTTTTAAAATATATGTAGGCGCCCAATTTGTGGGCGGGTCTGTTGGACCACCTCCACCAAAATTGCCCAAAAATGAGCCCATAGTAACAACTTTTAGCTACATTGTATCTAGTGGCTACAGTCAACGAGACCAGTTTTTTGGCAGACAGTTCTGATAAGTGAGGATGATTAATCCCACCCACAAAAGAGACATTTTGGGTATTTTGCGTAGGCGGCATATGTAGGGTGTATGGTAAATTAATTTCTATCCCTCCCCTTTATGTAACACTTGATCAGAATCATTTGCACTGACTCAGTAATGACTGGACCTCTTTGAAGTTCTTACTCGCTAATTGACTTTGACACCATGAACGAGATTTGGCTTGGAAGCATTGTTTTATTCCATAATTATAGCTGAATTCCCAAAAATCAATGCATCATTCAATTAAATGCAAAGTAATTACATGAAATGAGTGGGTATAATTTGATTTTTCTGCAGTATTTTGCTTTTGTAATTAACTTGTTGGCACAAGTACTGTTATTTGATGATGCCCCGGAATGTGGAAATTACTGGTGGAAGACAAATAGCAAGGTTCATGTGAGATGCTTTGACTACAATTAGCTCTCGTGTTACTATGGGCATTACAGAGGGGTTTTTTAACTACAGAGTTATTTTTTGTAGAACATGATTTCCTTCCTGACAGGAGAGCAAATAACACAAGATGCAAAATCTGTCCAAGGGGAATTATCTGATGATCAAGTAGTCTGACATCGAATGACCTTACGGTAAATTAAGTAGGAATGCAAAATATTTAGATAAAATCTGAATTTAAAGGGAAACTGTTACATTGTACATCCAGTCTGATCTGTGGAAAGGATATTATAGGGAAGGAGAAACTGAGCAGAATTATATATATGTTTGTTGGAAAAAATGCAGTATTAGTCATTTTGAAATCCCTGATGTTTGCACTGTATGTACATGAGTCCAGTGGGCGGTCCTACTCAGTGATTGACAGCTATCTCTGCAGGACAGTATCTATATGAGTCCAGTGGGCGGTCCTACTCAGTGATTGACAGCTATCTCTGCATGACAGTATGTACAAGAGTCCAGTGGGAGGTCCTACTCAGTGATTGACAGCTATCTCTGCTTGACAGTATGTATGAGTCCAGTGGGCGGTCCTACTCAGTGATTGACAGCTATCTCTGCTTGACAGTATGTATGAGTCCAGTGGGCGGTCCTACTCAGTGATTGACAGCTATCTCTGCATGACAGTATGTACAAGAGTCCAGTGGGCGGTCCTACTCAGTGATTGACAGCTATCTCTGCTTGACAGTATGTATGAGTCCAGTGGGCGGTCCTACTCAGTGATTGACAGCTATCTCTACTTGACAGTATGTATGAGTCCAGTGGGCGGTCCTACTCAGTGATTGACAGCTATCTCTGCTTGACAGTATGTATGAGTCCAGTGGGCGGTCCTCCTCAGTGATTGACAGCTATCTCTGCATGACAGTATGTATATGAGTCCAGAGGGCGGTCCTACTCAGTGATTGACAGCTATCTCTGCATGACAGTATGTAAATTAGTCCAGTGGGCAGTTCCACTCAGTGATTGACAGCTATCGCTGCATGCACAGTCATGCAAGGATGATGATCACTCACTAGTTGGATTGCCCACTGGACTCCTATTTTATTAAATGAAATCCATGACATTTTTAGGTGTATTAGTCCAGTGGGCGGTCCTACTCAGTGATTGACAACTATCTCTGCATACAGTCATGCAAGAACGACTGTCACTCACTAGTTGGACCGCCCACTGGACTTGTATTTTATTAAATCAAATCCTTGATGTTTGTATGTATAGGGGTCCAGTGGGCGGTCCTACTCAGTGATTGACAGCTATCTATGCAGGACAGTATGTATATGAGTCCTGTGGGCGGTCCTACTCAGTGATTGACAGCTATCTCTGCATGACAGTATGTATATGAGTCCAGTGGGTGGTCCTACTCAGTGATTGACAGCTATATGTGCATGGGCGATCTTACTCAGTGATTAACAGTTATCTCTGCATGACAGTATGTATATGAGTCCAGTGGGCGGTCTTCCTCAGTGATTGACAGCTATCTCTGCATGACAGTATTTATATGAGTCCAGAGGGCGGTCCTACTCAGTGATTGACAGCTATCTCTGCATGACAGTATGTAAATTAGTCCAGTGGGCAGTTCCACTCAGTGATTGACAGCTATCGCTGCATGCACAGTCATGCAAGGATGATGATCACTCACTAGTTGGATTGCCCACCGGACTCCTATTTTATTAAAGTAAATCCATGACATTTTTAGGTGTATTAGTCCAGTGGGCGGTCCTACTCAGTGATTGACAACTACAGTTAGGTCCAGAAATATTTGGACAGTGACACAAGTTTTGTTATTTTAGCTGTTTACAAAAACATGTTCAGAAATACAATTATATATATAATATGGGCTGAAAGTGCACACTCCCAGCTGCAATATGAGAGTTTTCACATCCAAATCGGAGAAAGGGTTTAGGAATCATAGCTCTGTAATGCATAGCCTCCTCTTTTTCAAGGGACCAAAAGTAATTGGACAAGGGACTCTAAGGGCTGCAATTAACTCTGAAGGCGTCTCCCTCGTTAACCTGTAATCAATGAAGTAGTTAAAAGGTCTGGGGTTGATTACAGGTGTGTGGTTTTGCATTTGGAAGCTGTTGCTGTGACCAGACAACATGCGGTCTAAGGAACTCTCAATTGAGGTGAAGCAGAACATCCTGAGGCTGAAAAAAAAGAAAAAATCCATCAGAGAGATAGCAGACATGCTTGGAGTAGCAAAATCAACAGTCGGGTACATTCTGAGAAAAAAGGAATTGACTGGTGAGCTTGGGAACTCAAAAAGGCCTGGGCGTCCACGGATGGCAACAGTGGTGGATGATCGCCGCATACTTTCTTTGGTGAAGAAGAACCCGTTCACAACATCAACTGAAGTCCAGAACACTCTCAGTGAAGTAGGTGTATCTGTCTCTAAGTCAACAGTAAAGAGAAGACTCCATGAAAGTAAATACAAAGGGTTCACATCTAGATGCAAACCATTCATCAATTCCAAAAATAGACAGGCCAGAGTTAAATTTACTGAAAAACACCTCATGAAGCCAGCTCAGTTCTGGAAAAGTATTCTATGGACAGATGAGACAAAGATCAACCTGTACCAGAATGATGGGAAGAAAAAAGTTTGGAGAAGAAAGGGAACGGCACATGATCCAAGGCACACCACATCCTCTGTAAAACATGGTGGAGGCAACGTGATGGCATGGGCATGCATGGCTTTCAATGGCACTGGGTCACTTGTGTTGATTGATGACATAACAGCAGACAAGAGTAGCCGGATGAATTCTGAAGTGTACAGGGATATACTTTCAGCCCAGATTCAGCCAAATGCCGCAAAGTTGATCGGACGGCGCTTCATAGTACAGATGGACAATGACCCCAAGCATACAGCCAAAGCTACCCAGGAGTTCATGAGTGCAAAAAAGTGGAACATTCTGCAATGGCCAAGTCAATCACCAGATCTTAACCCAATTGAGCATGCATTTCACTTGCTCAAATCCAGACTTAAGACGGAAAGACCCACAAACAAGCAAGACCTGAAGGCTGCGGCTGTAAAGGCCTGGCAAAGCATTAAGAAGGAGGAAACCCAGCGTTTGGTGATGTCCATGGGTTCCAGACTTAAGGCAGTGATTGCCTCCAAAGGATTCGCAACAAAATATTGAAAATAAAAATATTTTGTTTGGGTTTGGTTTATTTGTCCAATTACTTTTGACCTCCTAAAATGTGGAGTGTTTGTAAAGAAATGTGACAATTCCTACAATTTCTATCAGATATTTTTGTTCAAACCTTCAAATTAAACGTTACAATCTGCACTTGAATTCTGTTGTAGAGGTTTCATTTCAAATCCAATGTGGTGGCATGCAGAGCCCAACTCGCGAAAATTGTGTCACTGTCCAAATATTTCTGGACCTAACTGTATCTCTGCATACAGTCATGCAAGAACGACTGTCACTCACTAGTTGGACCGCCCACTGGACTTGTATTTTATTAAATCAAATCCTTGATGTTTGCATGTATAGGAGTCCAGTGGGCGGTCCTACTCAGTGATTGACAGCTATCTATGCAGGACAGTATGTATATGAGTCCTGTGGGCGGTCCTACTCAGTGATTGACAGCTATATCTGCATGGGCGATCTTACTCAGTGATTAACAGTTATCTCTGCATGACAGTATGTATATGAGTCCAGAGGGCGGTCCTACTCAGTGATTGACAGCTATTTCTGCTTGACAGTATGTATATGAGTCCAGTGGGCGGTCCTACTCAGTGATTGACAGCTATCGCTGCATGCACAGTCATGCAAGGATGATGATCACTCACTAGTTGGACTGCCCATTGGACTCCTATTTTATTAAATGAAATCCATGACATTTTTAGGTGTATTAGTCCAGTGGGCGGTCCTACTCAGTGATTGACACCTGTCTCTGCATGTACAGTCACACAAGGCCAACAGTGACTGACTAGTTGGACCGCCCACTGGACTCTTTATTAAATTAAATTCCTGGTGTTTGTATGTATATGGGTCCAGTGGGCGGTCCTACTCAGTGATTGACAGCTATCTCTGCATGCAGTCATACAATGACAAAGGTCACTCACTAGTTAGACCGCTTACTAGACTTTTTTTATTAACTGAAATCTCTGATGTTTGTATGTATATGAGTCCAGGGGAAGATCCAACTTGTAGGTGACAGCTGTCTCTGTATGCACATTTATACAGGTAATACTGTCAATCATTAAATAGCCCCGCCCACTGGACTACTATGCATACAAGCATCAAGGATTTCACTGAATCAAATACAAGTTTTACTGAAACGTTTCCCACATAAATATCTCTTAAAACTGATCAATTCCTCGTCCTCTGTGATATCCTGACTACAGATCAGTCACCATTTTCAATATGACAGGTTCAGTTTAATACCTTATATTTAATGGCATTACAAAGGTTTGAAATAAAAAGAAAAAACAAGGCTTCGTTACTCAAAAACAAAGAAAAAAAGCAGCCATGTTTTCTAATCCTGCACAACCTCAGAAATATATATTATTATTGAAATATCTTTATTAGGAAAATTTCATGTTACAAACAAAATTTCTTAGACCGGAAAAGGCTGGTGTACTTACTTTAAAAATCCATCTCAGCTTACTTTGGGGCTGTAAGGGCTATTTTACAAATTTTACAAGACCTAGTTGTCTAGTACATATACTTGTCGTTGTTGGTCTAATGGTCACCCTTCAGTCCTACCAATATTACGATATTTTTTTCAATTTTCGACTTCCAGGAAGCAAAAATATCAGTAAAAACAATAAGCAAAAATAGGCATTTGAAAAGAGGCCTCTGAACTAGAGAAAGCAAATCGATTCGATGTGAATCAAAGTCATGGTGGATTTTAGGTAATTCTTCGGACCTGGTGAATTCAAACAACTTGCAATTCAATTTGCGCCAATTCCCCCCAAAAATACCTGCTGCCATTTGTCACAAAGCAGAAGATTGCGTTAGGCACAGAAGGCTCACAGGACCCTAGGTGGGGCCCATAATACCTTGCAGCTATCACATCACTTGGTATAGCAGAGGTAAGCAGGAAAAACTATCATAGCCTGTATAAAAGCCAAGGCAGGGAAGGAAGCAGCTATTTTGTGCTGAATCTGGATAGTGAGAGGTTGTCAGAGCTCACAGCTTAGCAATACAGATACAAAGTGAAAGCCAAAAAACCGTATAAAAGCCGAGGCAGGGAAGGAAGCAGCTGTGTTGTGCTGAATCTCTATAGTGAGAGAATGTCAGAGCGCACAGCTTAGTAATACAAATAAGAAGTGAAAGCCAAAAAACTATCATAGCCTTTATAAAAGCAAAGGCAGGGAAGGAAGCAGCTATTTTGTGCTTAATCTGGCTAGTGAGAGGATGTCAGAGTTCACAGCTTAGCAATACAGATACAAAGTGAAAGCCAAAAAACTGTATAAAAGCTGAGGCAGGGAAGGAAGCAGCTGTGTTGTGCTGAATCTCTATAGTGAGAGAATGTCAGAGCGCACAGCTTAGTAATACAAATAAGAAGTGAAAGCCAAAAAACTATCATAGCCTCTATAAAAGCCAAGGCAGGGAAGGAAGCAGCTATTTTGTGCTTAATCTGGCTAAGTGAGAGGATGTCAGAGCTCACAGCTTAGCAATACAGATACAAAGTGAAAGCCAAAAAACTGTATAAAAGCCTAGGCAGGGAAGGAAGCAGCTGTGTTGTGCTGAATCTCTATAGTGAGAGAATGTCAGAGCGCACAGCTTAGTAATACAAATAAGAAGTGAAAGCCAAAAAACTATCATAGCCTCTATAAAAGCCAAGGCAGGGAAGGAAGCAGCTATTTTGTGCTGCTGAATCTGGATAGTGAGAGGATGTCAGAGCTCACGGCTTAGGCTACTTTCACACCTCCGGCTTTTGCAATGCGGCACAATCCGGCACTTTGCAGGAAAACCGCAACCGGTTTTTTTTGCTGCCGGTTGCGTTTTTCCTGCATAGACTTTAATTAGTGCTGCATTGTGCCGCATGGGCTTGCGTTCGGTCCGGTTTTTGCCGCATGCGGCAGATTTAGCCGATGCGGCGGCCGGATGGAACGTTCCCTGCAACGTTTTTTGCTCCGGCAAAAAAAACCGCATCGCGACGCATCCGGCCGATGCGGCGCTTTTCCCAATGCATCCCTATGGATGCCGGATGCGGCACGATGCGGCAAAAACCGCATCCGGCCGCCGCATGCGGTTTTTGCCAATTCGCATGCTCAGTAGCATGCCGCAAGCGGCAAAAACCGGACCGGCCGCATGTAAAAAACTTATGCAAAGGATGCGGTGTTTTCACCGCATCCGTTGCATAGGCTTCACAGCCGGATTGAGCCGCACGGCTCAAACCGGATGTGTGAAAGTAGCCTTAGGCTGCTTTCACACCTCCGGTTTTAGCAGAGCCGGCCAATGCGGCTCTAAAACCTATGCAACGGATGCGGCGACAAAACCGCATACTTTGCATAAGTTTTTGACATGCGGCCTGTCCGGTTTTTGCCGCTTGCGGCACGCTACTGAGCATGTGCAGTGGAAAAAAACGCATTCGGTGGCCGGATGCGGTGTTTGCCGCAGGATGCCGCATGCGGCGTCCATAGGCATGCATTGCAAATCGCGCCGCATCGGCCGGATGCGGCGCGAGGCAGGTTTTTTTTTTGCCGGACAAAAAAACGTGCCAGGCAACGTTCCATCCGGCCGCTGCATGCGGCAAAAAAAAACCGCAACCGGCGGCAAAAAAAAAAAAAAACGTTACGGTTTTTCTGCAAAGCGCCAGATTGTGCCGCTGTTAGGACCAAGAGGACGGGTAGGCCCAGGAGGTGGATCCACTGGGCTGAACACCTCACCGAGGGCAAGGTGCCCGGTAGCCGGAGCACTACAGGTAGCAGGACAGTCCGTTCAGAGGAGTGGAGTGAAGAAGTCCCTGGGACCACGGAGTCTCTGAAGGTAGTCCGGGTGACGGAGCTCAGGTTCGGAGGCCGAGATGACGTCAGGCAGAATCCAGAACCAACGGAGCGAGGAGGTGGGTCACCACACGGATGCAGGGATCGGAGATGGTAGGGACTGACGGGATGGCAGGCAGTCACCGTTCGGGATTCGGGAGTCGTCAGGACCGGTTGGCGAGACGGGGGCGACTCTACAAGACAGATAGGTAAGTATGGCACAAAACACAAGGAGACCTGACTCCTAGCTTAGCAAACACGAAGAACAGGCCCCGCCCACTTGGAAAGGAACCCCCTATATACCCTGTACCTGCATCTTCAATATCCTGTTGGAGGACGCTGGCCCTTTAAGAAAAGGTCAATGACCGCGCGCGCGCCCTAATGCGCATGCGCGAGGCCCGGGGGCCAGAAGCCAGGGCAGGATGCGGTGTACAGGAGGCAGGAGTGCCGGGCCGGCTCAGAACAGCAGACGGGCGCCGGGACCGGGGACCAGGTTGCCTGGAAGAGGCAGGTGAGGGAGCATGGAGGCTGAGGAGCGGGGGACCGGGGAGCAGAGCCCGGGAGCAGGGAAGCGAGGTCCGGGAGCCGGGGAGCGTGGCAGAGGAGCCGGGAAGCGTGGCAGGGGAGCCGGGGAGCGAGGCAGGGCAGCCGGGGAGCGTGGCAGGGGAGCCGGGGAGCGTAGCAGGGGAGCCGTGGAGCGTGGCAGGGGCACCGGGGAGCGTGACAGCCGCACAGGAAAAAACGGATGTGTGAAAGCAGCCTTAGCAATACAAATAAGAAGTGAAAGCCAAAAAACTGTCATAGCCTCTATAAAAGCCAAGGCAGGGAAGGAAGCAGCTATTTTGTGCTGAATTTTTATAGTGAGAGGATGTCAGAGCTCACAGCTTAGCAATACAGATAAGAAGTGAAAGCCAAAAAATACTGATTAAACATTTACCCATATATGTTGAGGTCACT
This sequence comes from Anomaloglossus baeobatrachus, assembly GCF_048569485.1. Classification (NCBI taxonomy): domain Eukaryota; kingdom Metazoa; phylum Chordata; class Amphibia; order Anura; family Aromobatidae; genus Anomaloglossus; species Anomaloglossus baeobatrachus. Next base: position 28,841,038 of record NC_134360.1, on the reverse strand, counting down.
TGTATATTACCAAGTCCCTATTTGCATTAAAGAGATGGAAAGAGTTTGGATACAGTCCTAGGAGACATCAGAGCGTTACATACTATTTTCAGGGAAATTGGAGTCTTTGCAGCACTTGCAATTTGTAGTGTGTCGATTTGCAGCAAATCAAGATTTTAATAAAAAAATTCAGCGAAGCTGTCAAATTACAATTTCAAAAGATTCCCTCATTTCTACTTTGAAGCCTTTATGATGAGGACCCGCTGACACACCCCCTGTAGGGATAACAGAAGTAACATTTTGGAAAAAAAAATAAAAGTTTTATGCTAAGAATTCATTCATGAAATAGATCATTTTCATACTAATCATTGTTTCTCCAACAAGTATTCGGTCTCCTGCTGAGGATATTGTTAGGATGAACACAAGACAGATCTGAAATGTATATTAAGGATGAATAGGCTGCGAGCGCCGCACGTGTTCAGTGACACAAAATATATTCTGGATAAGTATTATATGAGCTTCAGCAATGACTATATCAACTCTGAGAGGAGATCGTTCATAATGGGGGTAGGTTTCAGCTTGTTCTCCCTGTTGGAACCGTTTGTCCCCGAACTGGTAAGAAGCAGCGCTCCGACCCGGTTCTGACTAGTTTTCAATCTCAATAAATAATCTGATCACTGAGTTGTTCTGGTCCTTACGATTACAGGAACGCCAAGTATGTCCATATTATTTGCTGATTTGTGATGTTTATTTTTTTTGAAAAGTCATTATTTTATGTTTATGGCTTTTTTATCATTTTTTAATAGTTTTATTTTAAGAAAAAAAAATCTCTTTTATTGAGCTTCTACAACACAGGGAACAGACATACACTGATCTGTACAATGTATCTCTACCAGCAAAATCTGTCTGTGAAGTCAGGCTTCAAGCTTACAAAATCCGCCCAGTGACATCACCAGAGCCTGTGGCTCAAAGCTATAGCTGCTGCCTGCAACTTTAAAATGTTCTGTTCAACCCCCAGGGCCATTCACAGGAAAAAGAGAAAATTACATTTTTGCAATTAGAAAGAAATTTACATTTGTGTAGCTGTTTTTGTTTTTTTTAATTTATAAGAACCAAACAGTCTAATTATTTCTTTACTTATAGAATACAATAACATAGAAATACACTGCTGTGTTCAGATGTATCTCTATGTACCTGTATAATCTGCTTCTAGGTTCCCTGCCTGCATTACAGGTCACGTATACTAAATCATTTTTTAGTAATTTGATTGGAACAGAACAGTCTGATTATTTCTTCCACTCCAGAATATAGGGACATAGAAATAAACTGTTGTGTACAGATGTATCTCTATGTACCTGTATATTCTGCTTCTAGGTTCCCTGCCTGCACTATAGGTCAAGTATACCAAATCATTTTTCAGTAATTTTATAGGAACAAAACAGTCTGATTATTTCTTCACCTCTAGAATACAGGGACATAGAGATACACTGCTGTGTACATATGTATCTCTTTGTACCTGTATATTCTGCTTCTGGGTTCCCTTCCTGCACTATAGGTCAAGTAGACCAAATCATTTTTCAGTAATTTTAAAGGAACAAAACAGTTTGATTATTTCTTCACCTCTAGAATACAGGGCCATAGAGATACACTGCTGTGTACAGATGTATCTCTATGTACCTGTATAAGCTACTTCTGGGTTCCTGCCTGCACTTTAGGTCAAGTATACCAATTCATTTTTTGTAATTTGATTGGAACAGAACAGTTTGATTATTTCTTCACCTCTAGAATACAGGGACATAGATATACATCTATACAAAGCAGTGTATCTCTATGTACCTGTATAATCTGCTTCTAGGTTCCCTGCCTGCATTACAGGTCACGTATACTAAATCATTTTTTAGTAATTTGATTGGAACAGAACAGTCTGATTATTTCTTCCACTCGAGAATATAGGGACATAGAAATAACTGTTGTGTACAGATGTATCTCTATGTACCTGTATATTCTGCTTCTAGGTTCCCTGCCTGCACTATAGGTCAAGTATACCAAATCATTTTTCAGTAATTTTATAGGAACAGAACAGTCTGATTATTTCTTCACCTCTAGAATACAGAGACATTGAAATACACTGATGTGTACAGATGTATCTCTATGTGCCTATATAAACTGCTTCTAGGTTCCCTGCCTGCCCTACAGGTCATGTATAAGAAATCCTATTACGATCAGTTTGAGCAGTGATTCATTGGTTGAGTTTAAGTCTGGTGGAGACCAAAGAAGAGAATTCTCTATTTAAATTATGTGCAGAGAGATGCCATCCCCGCCCTCAAGGAGGAGGAGCCATGGAGCAGCGAGGAGAGATGAGAGGAAAGCGGGATAAAAATCCCTGATTGCCGGGACAGCGGGACTGAGACCTCAAATCGGGACAATCCCTCTGAATCCAGGAGCTCTAAAATTGCTCAGAATGAAGTAACATAGTTTGATACCTCTCAACATTCTTTTCCTACAGAATTATCACAAGGGACAGGGCTTATGCAAATGTGACACAAATTAGTATTTTTGGGCCATTTAGAGCTGAAAATATCTCTTGAATCTGGATTACATTTTTGGCAGATATTGTATAACTGTCAGTATCTCAATCACCAGCTTCTCCACATGCAGTCACATTTCCTTTCTGGGGTGGCGAGATTATGGCAGCGACGATTGTTATTTGACTAATAGGTTCACTAATTCAGGCCTGCAACACACATCCGTTGAAAACGTGCGTGTTTGGTCCGTTTGAGTACATACCAGAGATACGACCAAACGTGCACATATGTTGTTCTATGTTAAAAGACACACGTGCGTGTTATTTGATCTTCCGTGTGTTCGTGTGTGTCCCACGTTTTTTGCTCCGTTTGGCACGGAAGCATGTTCGTTTTTGGGACGGAGCATGCACACACGGACATAATGTTAGCCTATGGGAGTCCAAATAAAACGTTCCTTGCACGGATGTGTGGTTATGTTGTCCGTGAGAAATGTCCGTGTGTGATGCAAAATGTCGTTACTACATGTCGGAAGACAGAGTAGCGGGATGAGAATGAACTCGGGTGAACTTCACCCGACTTCATTGTCATGCCGCGGCTCTGTCTGTGTGCCGTGTACTGATTAGCGGTCACCTGTGAAGGATTCACCGGTGACCGCTAATCCCCCAAGTGACTGAAGTCTCCCCCCTCTCTCATACTCACCGTTCTCCGATCACCGGCGCGGCGCTGCATGGCGTTCACACAGCTCCGGCGGCTTTTTCTAATTTGAAAAAGCCGGCCGCTCATGGTAACCACGTGTGCGTGTGGAATGGCCGTGTGTGCGTGTGAAACTTAACTGACGTGTGTGTTTGTGTTGTCCGTGTGAAATGTCCGTATGTGATGTTAAATGTCGTTGATACATGCCGGCTGACAGCAGACAGAGTCGCGCGCTGAGAGTGAACTCGGGTGAACTTGACCCGACTTCATCCTCATACCGCGGCTCTGTCTGTGTCGCGTCCTGATTAGCGGTCACCCGTGAAGGACTCACCGGTGACCGCTAATCACCAGAGTGACTGAATGGAGTACCCCTCTCGCATACTCACCATTCCCCGATCTCCGGCGCGGCGCTGCACGGCTGTTCTCTAAACTCCGGCGGCTTTTCCTCTTTTGAAAAAGCCGGCCGCTCATTAAACAATCTCGTATTCCCTGCTTTCCCCGCCCACCGGCGCCTATGATTGGTTGCAGTGAGACACGCCCCCACGCTGAGTGACAGGTGTCTCACTGCACCCAATCACAGCAGCCGGTGGGCATGTCACTATGGAGTATAAAAATAAATAAATAATTAAAAAAAACACAAACACATTTCCTGGTTCATCAATTTAATCAGCCCGACAAAGCCCTCCATGTCCCGCGTAATCCAGGATGGTCCAGCGTCGCTTCCAGCTCTGCTGCATGAAGGTGACCGGAGCTGCAGCAGACACCGCCGCTCCTGTGTTTTTTATTTCTAATAAAGGATTTTTCGTGTGTGTGTGTTTATTTACTGTAATTTACAGATCAATCATGGATCGTATCTCGGGGAGACGCCTGACATCATTAATCTAGGATTTAGTGGCAGCTATGGGCTGCCATTAACTCCTTATTACCCCGATTTGCCAACGCACCAGGGCAAATCGGGAAGAGCCAGGTACAGTTCCAGAACTGTCGCATCCAATGTATGCGGCAATTCTGGGCGTCTGCTGGCTGATATTGTTAGGCTGGGGGGCTCCTCATAACGTGGGGCTCCCCATCCTGAGAATACCAGCCTGCAGCCGTATGGCTTTATCTGGCTGGTATTAAAATAGGGGGGGACCACACGCCATTTTTTTTAATTATTTATTTATTTTACTGCACAGTATAGACACGCCCACCGGCTGCTGTGATTGGGTGCAGTGACACAGCTGTCACTCAGCGTGTGGGCGTGTCTTACTGCAACCAATCATATTTGCCGGTGGGCGGGGAAAGCAGGGAATACGAGATTGATTAATGAGCAGCCGGCTTTTTCAAAAGAGGAAAAGCCGCCGGGGTTCAGAGAACAGCCGTGCAGCGCCGCGTCGGAGATCGGGGAACGGTGAGAATGCGAGAGGGGTACTCCATTCAGTCACTCGGGTGATTAGCGGTCACCGGTGAGTCCTTCATGGGTGACCGCTAATCAGGACGCGACACAGACAGAGCCGCGGTATGAGGATCAAGTCGGGTGAAGTTCACCCGAGTTCATTCTCAGCGCGCGACTCTGTCTGCTGTCAGCCGGCATGTATCAACGACATTTTACATCACACACGGACATTTCACATGGACAAAACACACACACACGTCAGTTAAGTTTCACACGCACACACGGCCATTCCACACGCACACGTGGTTACCATACGCCGGACACAGCCACCACACGTGCGTTATTTACCGACCAAAAAAACGGATTACGGACATGAAAAATGGCCCGTATTACACGTGCGTGGTTATCAAGGACGTGTGTTTTAGGCCTTAAAGGGGGTTTCAAGTTGTTAACCTTGATGCTTGTGGGCACAAATGCAAATTTGGTCTTTTCAGGTGGGCTATAGGTGCAAATGCAACCCCTGCACTTACTATAGTTGTGCCCAATGTGGAACAGGGGAGGTAGGGCCCCCAGTATCATTTATTCTGAGAGTCCACTGCTCAGCCATATGCAAATATTGTATTATCATCTTTCTCAAATTTACCTCTGCTTCTATATTTTAATAAACTGGGTAGTTTGATGAATGAATAATAAGATGCTTCTTTTGGCTGTACATAGAGAATCTTCACCTGTGGGCCAGCCCAAGTCTGGATACGCCCATGAGGAGTTCCTACTATTGTAAAGTATTACATATTTCTAGCACACGCTATTTACTAATTATGCTATCCTCTAGATGAGAATTTAATGTTCTGCTCATGTTGGAGGATAAGTGACTTACTCCTGCAAAGAGGTCTACCGGGGAATTTCCCTGTTCACCTGTGGGCCTGTCCAAGCTTGGTCACTCCCATGAAGAGTTCCTACCATTATAAAGTATTGCAAATTTCTAGCACACGCTATTTACTAATTAAGCTATTCTCTAGATGAGAAATTAATGTACTGCTGATGTTGAAGGATAAGTGACTTACCCCCTGCACAGAAGCCCACCGAGGAATTTCCCTGTTCACCTGTGGGCCAGTCCAAGCTTGGTCACACCCATGAGGAGTTCCTACTATTGCATATTTCTAGCACACGCTATTTACCAATTATGCTACCCTCTAGATGGGAATTTATTATACTACTCATGTTGGAGGATAAGTGACATACTCCTGCACAGAAGCCCACCGAGGATTGTCCCTGTTCACCTGTGGGCCAGTCCAAGCTTGGTCACACCCATGAGGAGTTCCTACTATTATAAAGTATTGTATATTTCTAGAACATGCTATTTACTAATGATGCATCCAACCTTTGGGTTTTCCACAATTACTACAAAGAAAAGAAATGTAAGAGGTCAGTAGCCTATAGAAGAGAATGTACTACTCATGTTGGGGGGTAAGTGACTTATTCCTGCACAGAGGCCCACCGGAGAATTTCACTGTTGAAATGTGAGCCAGTCGAAGCTTGGATATGCCCATGAGGAGTTCCTACTATTAAAAGTATTGCATATTTCTAGCACACGCTATTTACTAATTATGCTATCCTCTAGATGAGAATTTAATGTACTGCTCATGTTAGAGGATAAGTGACTTACTCCTGCACAGAGCGCCAGCGGGGAATTTCCCTGTTCACCTGTGGGCCAGTCCAAGCTTGGTCACACCCATGAGGAGTTCCTACCATTATAAAGTATTGTGTTGTGAATGTCAGTTATGCTTTTGCTGCTGTGAGACTCCCTCTTGTGGCCAGGAATGGTTTGGACAGAGACAGGTGTGCTGGAGCAATGGGCATTTCCATTGCTAACTCTCTGCCTATTTAAACCTTGGTCTGCTAGCAGTCTGAGCCGGTTGTCATTTGTTCTTTGGTTTTCCAGTCTTCTCATCTTGCTCCAGACCACATCTACCTCAGATAAGTGCTTAGTTCTTTCTTATGTTGTTTTGTTCTTTTTGCTCTTATCTGGGTTTGTCATTACTGTGGTTATTGTCAGTTTATTTGCATGCAGGAATCTTCCCTCTCAGTTGCTTAGCTGGGAAGCTCCCTGCAGCTATGTTTGGAGTATTGCTTCTATAAGTCCATGTGTTTGTTGCTTCTTGAATTTGTAATGGTTCCTGCTTTCTGTTCATTGGTATCACAAGAGCGCCTGGTACAGGACGGAGTTCAGATCTAGTGATCTGAGGGCTTTTTGTACTATCAGGTATTTGGATTTTTGTACTGTTTTTCTCTGGCCACCATCAGCCCCTTTCCTATCCTTTCCTATTTAGTCAATGGGGCCTCACCTTTGCTAATCCTATCATCTGTGTATTGTGTTTTCCTATATCACCGCAGTCTTTGAATGTGGGGGCTTGCTATACCTTTGCGGTCTATTTCTGAGGCAGAGAGTTGTTCATCTTTCCTTCCTTTAGGATAGCTAGTTCTCCGACTGGGTTCACGGTGCACAGGATGTTAGCTCACCCCTCGGCTACTTCTAGTTGTGATGGTTAGTAAGGGGATGGCGGTCAGATTAGTTGCCAATGCTCTTGTCACCTTTTGCCAATGATTTATGGTGGTCTTCCATGGTTCCGGATCATAACAGTATTGCATATTTCTAGCACACACTATTTACTATTTATGCTATCCTCTAGATAAGAAATTAATGTACTGTTCATGTTGGATAATAAGTGACTTACTCCTGCACAGAGGCCCACCTGGGAATTTCCCCGGTCACCTGTAGGCCAGTCCAAGCTTGGTCACACCCATGAGGAGTTCCTACCATTATAAAGTATTGCAAATTTCTAGCAAACGCTATTTACTAATTTTTGGTCCAACCTCTTGGCTTTCCACAATTACTAGAGAGAAAAAAATCTAAGGCGTCACCATCCTATAGATCAGGGGTCTCAAACACGCGGCCCGCGAGCCGCATGCGGCCCGCGAGCCGCATGCGGCCCGTCAGGCTGCTTCGTGCGGCCCCCAGTCTCGTGCCCCTGGTGACTATCGCGGCCGGTGCAGGGGCCGCAGCCACTGTCTGCACTTTGTTAGATGAGTGTTTTGCCGGCGCTGTGCTCTCAGAGGCAAGGACTGTGCGCGCGCAGCACCGGCAAAACATTCATCTGACATAAATCGCTTCCAGGGGCAGTCACCGGGGCACGGCCTGCAGACAGCAAGAAGCAGAGGTGAGGAGCCGAGGGAACGCGGGACAGGTGAGAAGAATGGTGGTTTTTTATTTTTTTTTGTATGTGAAGGACGGCACCTTAACCCCTTAGCGACCTATGACGTACTGGGTACGTTATGGCTCCCTGGTACTTAAGGACCCATGACATACCCAGTACGTCATGGCGAAATCGCAGCCCCGGTGGCTGCGATCGCTGTTTGCATTGAAAATAGCAAATATACCTTAGATTCGGGGAGGAGGGAGCCTCGGGAGGGGTGGTGTCTCCTCCCCGGATCTAAGGAGGCTGTGATTGGCTGTGCGGCGTTCGTCAGCCAATCACAGCCACTGTAATGTTTCAGCCATTGAAAATGGCTGTAACATTGAAATCCAGCCCTAATCAGTGCAGCTGTAGCACTGATCATTGGCTGGTGCTGGGTGACCTCAGTTTCACCCGCCCCCAGCTCTGATTGGAGAGATCAGTCACAAGGCCGGTCTCTCCAATCACTGTGGATCTGGGGCTGGAGACCACTCCCTCAGCTTCACTCCAGCGTCCGTGGGTGGAAGCCGAGAGCGATCGGTAAATTATAGCGCCCCCTTTCACAGGCCGCCGCCACTGCCCCCCCCACATTACTACAGGATGGGCACATTACTATAGAATAGGGACAAGGTGGGCACATTACTATAGAATAGGGACAAGGTGGGCACGTCTATAGGATGGGGACAAGGTGGGCACATGTCTATAGGATGGGGACAAGGTGGGCACATATCTATAGGATGGGGACAAGGTGGGCACATGTCTATAGGATGGGGACAAGGTGGGCACATGTCTATAGGATGGGGACAAGGTGGGCACATGTCTATAGGATGGGGACAAGGTGGGCACATGTCTATAGGATGGGGACAAGGTGGGCCCATGTCTATAGGATGGGGACAAGGTGGGCACATATCTATAGGATCGGGACAAGGTGGGCACATGTCTATAGGATGGGGACAAGGTGGGCACATGTCTATAGGATGGGGACAAGGTGGGCACATGTCTATAGGATGGGGACAAGGTGGGCACATGTCTATAGGATGGGGACAAGGTGGGCACATGTCTATAGGATGGGGACAAGGTGGGCACATGTCTATAGGATGGGGACAAGGTGGGCACATGTCTATAGGATGGGGACAAGGTGGGCACATGTCTATAGGATGGGGACAAGGTGGGCACATGACTATAGGATGGGGACAAGGTGGGCACATGTCTAGAGGATGGGGACAAGGTGGGCACATGTCTATAGGATGGGGACAAGGCTTGGGACATTACTAAAAGATGGGGACATTACAAGGATGGGCATAATACTATTGGATGGGGACATTACTATAGAATAGGGACAAGGCTGGGGTCATTACTATAGGATGGGGACAAGGTGGGCACATGTCTATAGGATGGGGAACATTACTAAAAGATGTTGGCCAAAATTTCTATATAGTGATAATTGTAAGACTATTAGTTACAAGAAAGGGATAAAATGTAAAAAAACAAAAACAAAATAAAACATGACTTTTTTTTTTACCTTCAAAATTTTTTTTTTTTTTTTTTTTTTTTTATATTTAACCAAAGAATGTGCACATTTGTTATAATAAACAAGTGAAAAATGTTGAAAATCAGTGATCCAAAAGGTGTGTAAAAAAATATATATGGTACCAAAAAAAAGTCACTTTGTCCCGCAAAGAATGCGGCCCCCCAAATTATTTTTCTCCTCTGTGCGGCCCATACACCCAGCCGAGTTTGAGACCCCTGCTATAGATCTTTATCGATGTAATTCAGCAATCTTTGATCTAGTGTTGTATTTGATATGAAGGTGAGCGTGTTACAGGCTGTATCATATTACAGAGCTGTAGTCACAATTCTGAATCCTCAGAGCTGAAATCTCACGGGTTCTACACATATTGTATTAACGTATTGCAGTAAAATAATGTAGATTAGAATTATTATTACATTTTTTTTCTTAAATAGAGACTAATAGTTTAATACAATTGTATCCCAACACAAAGAAAACAATATTTTTTAGCTTATGACGAGAGGACAAAAAAGTGGTCATTTCTGTAGCCTTGGCTTGTATGTTCTTCTTACTAATCTGTATTCTGCTGCCCGCTCTCACCAGCTGCTTTCTTACTCGGTGACGTTAGATGTTACCAGCCTACACACAGTGAGTGCCCACCATCTCCATCCTCCGCACACAAAGCTCTTAGAAGCCGGGAGCTGCTGGAATAACCCAGGAGAATAACGGGGCCTTTGTTACCCTTTTTTTTATGCATGTGGGAGAATGCGCTTTTTTTTTAAATAAAAAGAAAAAACGAAAAAATAAATCATTTCATGTTTTAAAAAATAATGCAGGTGACATTGCTCTCCATAGGAAAAGCATTGACTCTCTGACGTGAATACCAAGTACTAAAGAAAGTGTATTGTGGAGAGACTACTAATACCCCTCTAAAGTCATGGGAGGGGGTCATATATTGAAAGTGTTAAAAGAGGTCACTGAACAGCTCTAGTCCAGAAAAAGAGAGAAAAAAAAAAGGAAAAATTGGTCTGACACCTGACAACCACTATTATAGGACAGGAGTCATTATTGCAAAATGGGGGCCCAGTTATTATAGGTTGAGCACCATTATTAGAGGATGGAGGACATTATTACAGGATATTGGCCAAGATGGAGAACTTTATTACAGCATAGGAGCCAGGATGTAGGATATTATTTCAGTAGAAGGGCCAAGAAGGAGAACATTATAAAAAGGGGCTAGGAAAGGGAAAGGGGACATTATTACAAGATGGTGACATTATTACTTGATAGGAGCTAGGATGAAGGACATTATTACAGGATAGTGGGCAGGAACATTATGAAAAAAAGGGGCCAGGGGAGTGGATATTATTACAAGATGGTGAACATTATTATAGGATAGAGTGCTGGATGGAGGATATTATTATAAGGCTGGGGCTAGGATGGAGGACATTATTAAAGGATAGGGGCCAGGATGCAGGATATTATTACAAGACTAGGGCCAGGATAGAGGACATTATTACAGGATAGGGGCCAGGATGGAGGACATTATTACAGAATAGGGGCCAGGATGCATGATATTATTACAAGACAAGGGCTGGGATGGAGGACATTATTACAGAATAGTGGCTGGAATGGAGGACATAATTACAGGATAGGGAACAGGATGGAGGACATTATACAGGATAGGGTCCAGGATGGAGGACATTATTACAGGCTAGGGTCCAGAACAGGGACCATTATTACACTGTAGGGGCCTTTATCAAGAGCATTATTACAAGATAGGGGCCAGGAAGGGGAACATTAGGAAAAAAGGGCCAAGAAAGGGGTCATTATAACAAGATGGAGGACATTATTACAGGATAGGGCCAGGAAGGGGAACATTAAGAAAAAAAGGGGTAAGGAAAGGGGACATTATTACAAGATGGGGAAAATTATTACTGGATAGGGGCTAGTATAAAGGACATTATTACAGGATAGAGGCCAGGATAGAGGATATTATTACAGGATAGGGGCCAGGATAGAGGATAGGGGCAAGGATAGGAGACATAATTACAGGATAGGGGCAAGGATGGCGGACATTATTACAGGATAGGGGCCAGGATAGTGGACATTATTACACTATAGGGGCCAGTATGGAGGACATTATTACAAGATAGGAGCAGAAAGGGGTACATTATGAAAAAAAGATGGGGAACATTATTGCTGGATAGGGGCCAGGATGAAGGACTTTATTGCAGAATAGTGTCCAGGATGGGAGATATTATTACTGGATAGGGGCCAAGATGAGGACATTATTACAGGATGGGGGACAGGAAGTGAAACTTTTTTAAAAAAGTGGCCTAGGAAAGGGGACATTATTACAGGATAGGGACCAGGATGGAAGACTTTATAACAGAATATGTGCAAGAATGGAGGATATTATTACAAGATAGGGGCCAGGAAGGGGAATATTATAGAAGGAAGGGGTCAAGAAAGGGAACATCATTACAAGATGGGGGACAGTATAACAATATTAGAATTGGTCCATCTGACCAACAATGCTGGTGGGGGCCAAGGTCCAAGTTTTATATTGGGGCCCATAGGATGGTAGTTACGCCACTGCTTACTAATATTACATTTTTTGTTTTCTGTGCGAAAAGCAGGATATTGGCGTGTATCATCACCACTAGTGAATACATGCATTCCATTAACTTGATAATGCTGACGCAAACCTTCCCGATCCTGCATTTCTTTTACGGCATTTGCATTTCAGACAAATAGGTGAGATTCCTTTGAGTCAAGTTTCGAGACACGTGTGACAAGGTGTAGACTATTCTCTGTCATTTTAACTAAATGTTTTACATGATCTGCCTTTTAATCTGCAACTATTCTATGTTAGGAAACAAGGAACATCAAAGTAGAGCACAATGCCGGTGATTTTCTAGGTCACCTCTTTCAATACATCTTCTAATCAAAAGCCCGTTTGATCCACTTGCATAGACTCAATTCTTCTACCTTCGTGCTGTCAAAACAGCAGTACCGATTCCTATTCTGCCGTCCTTTCCAGGGTGCATTTAGCAAGGTTAAAGATCTTCTGGTCTCAAGTTCCGCATTAACATTGTGGTCATGATTGCTTTTTCTGGAGCCTGTTCAATATGTCACCGCACCTATAATGCTGAGATCAGGATTTTCCCTTTCCAAGTTACCAACAAACATAACCCAATGATTGAAAAAGTGAACTTAAATAGATGGAGTTCTTAGCCTGTGACTTAAAACATCGCAGGCACTTACAGTCGGTTCCTTAACCTCCTTGAAGGTTTGTGGCTTATCTACTTAATCCTATGCGACAGCCAACAACCCGACCACCGCCGCTTTTATTTGTGGCCGTTAGCGGCATGCTGCTTTATAACCTGCTTATCTTGGCGAGTAGCTTTATTTTGCATGATTAAAATATTTCAAAATTTGCAATAAATTAAAAATAATTAAAAAAAATCTAATAACCAATATGACGTTAGTTTATCTCATTTACCATCTCGATTGGTAAAATAGGAAAATAAGTATTTGATCCTTTGCCGATTTTGCAAGTTTTACCGCCTACAAAGAATGGACAGGGCTGTAATTTTTATTGTAGGGAACCTCAACTGTGACAGACAAAATCCACAAAAAAGTCCAGAGAATCCCATTGTAGGATTTAAAAATAATTAATTTGCCTTTTATTGCATGAAATAAGTATTTGATACAATAGAAAAACAGAACTTAATATTTGGTAGAAACCTTTGTTTGCAGTTACAGAGGTCGGACGTTTCCGGTTGTTCCTGACAAGGTTTGCACACACTGCAACAGGGATTTTGGCGACTTCTCCATACAGATCTTCTCCAGATCTTTCAGGTCACTCCTCCATACAAATCTTCTCCAGATCTTTCAGGTCACTCCTCCATACAAATCTTCTCCAGAACTTTCAGGTCCCTCCTCCATACAGAACTTCTCCAGATCTTTCAGGTTACTCCTCCATACAGATCTTCTCCAGATCTTTCAGGTCCCTCCTCCATACAGAACTTCTCCAGATCTTTCAGGTCCCTCCTCCATACAGAACTTCTCCAGATCTTTCAGGTCACTCCTCCATACAGATCTTCTCCAGATCTTTCAGGTTATTCTTCCATACAGATCTTCTCCAGATCTTTCAGGTCACTCCTTCATACAGATCGTCTCCACATCTTTCAGGTCACTCCTCCATACAGATCTTCTCCAGATCTTTCAGGTCACTCCTCCATACGGATATTCTCCAGATCTTTCAGGTCAGTCCTCTATACAGATCTTCTCCAGATCTTTCAGGTCACTCCTCCATACAGATCTTCTCCAGATCTTTCAGGTTACTCCTCCATACAGATCGTCTCCAGATCTTTCAGGTCACTCTTCCATACAGATAGTCTCCAGATCTTTCAGGTTACTCCTCTATTCAGATCGTCTCCAGATCTTTCAGGTTACTCCTCCATACTGATCTTCTCCAGATCTTTCAGGTCCCTCCTCCATACAAATCTTCTCCAGATCTTTCAGGTCCCTCCTCCATACAGAACTTCTCCAGATCTTTCAGGTTACTCCTCCATACAGATCTTCTCCAGATCTTTCAGGTTATTCTTCCATACAGATCTTCTCCAGATCTTTCAGGTCACTCCTCCATACAGATCGTCTCCACATCTTTCAGGTCAGTCCTCTATACAGATCTTCTCCAGATCTTTCAGGTCACTCCTCCATACAGATCGTCTCCACATCTTTCAGGTTACTCCTCCATACAGATATTCTTCAGATCTTTCAGGTCACTCCTCAACACAGATCTTCTTCAGATTTTTCAGGTCACTCATCCAAACAGATCTTCTCCAGATCTTTCAGGTCACTCCTCCATACAAATCCTCTCCAGACCTTTCAGGTCACTCCTGCATACAGATCTTCTCCAGATCTTTCAGGTCACTCCTCCATACAAATCCTCTTCAGATCTTTCAGGTCACTCCTCCATACAGATATACTTCAGATCTTTCAGGTCACTCCTCAACACAGATCTTCTCCAGATCTTTCAGTTCACTCATCCAAACAGATCTTCTCCAGATCTTTCAGATCACTCCTCCATACAGATCTTCTCCAGATCTTTCAGGTTCGGGGGCTGTCACTGGATAACATTGAGTTTCAGCACCCCCAAAGACTTTCTATTGGGTTCAGGTCTGGAGACTGATTAGGTCACTCCAGGACCCTTTACTGATTCTTACGAAGCCCCCATTAGTTACCCTTGCTGTGTGTTTCGGGTCATTGTCATGCTGGAAGAGCCAGCCACAATCCATCTTAAATGCTCGTACTGAGGGGAGGAGTTTGTTGGTCAAAGTCACACGATACATGACCCCATCCATGCTCCCTTCAATACGGTGCAGTTGTCCTGTCTCCTTTGCAGAAGTGCCCCTACAAAGTATGATGTTTCCACCCCCATGCAGCACGGTTCAGACAGTGTTCTTGAGGTTGTATTCATCCTTCTTCTTCCAAACACGGCAAGTGGAGTTGATATCAAAAAGTTGTATTTTGGTCTCATCTGAGCATATGACCTTCTCCCATGCTTCCTCTGAAACATCCAAATGGTGATTGATGAACTTCAAATGAGCCTAAACATATGCTAGTGTGAGCAGGGGAACCTAGCATGCCCTGTAGAATTATAATTCATCACGGCGTAGTGTGTTACTAACAGTAAACACTATGGTCTAAGCTCTGTCTCTTCAGTCATTGATCTGGTCTTCCCATGTAGTTTTGGGCTGATTCCAATCCTGACCTTACTCAGAATCATCTTTATCCAATGAGGTGAGATCTTGAATGGAGCCCCAGACCAAGCAAGATTGACAGTCATTGTGTGTTTTTTCCATTTTCTAATAATTGCACCAACAGTTGTTTCCTTCTCACCAAGCTGCTTGCCTATTGTCCTGTAGCCCATCCTAGCCTTGTACAGGTCTACAATGTTGTCCCTTGTGTCCTTGGACAGCTCTTTGGTCTTGGCCATGGTGGAGAGGTTGGATTGTGATTGATACAGTGTGTGGACAGGTGTCTTTTCTACAATTAGTGAGGTCAAACTGGTGCAATTAATACAGGTCATGAGTGCAGAGTAGGAGAAAAAATAATAAGTCTGTGAGAGCAAAATTCTTGCTGGTTGGTCAGCGATTAAATACTTATTTCATGCAATAAAATGCAAATTAATTATGTAAAAATCCTACAATGGGATTTCCTGAATTTTTCATTCTTTATGTCACAGTTGAAGTTACCTACAATAAACGCCCAAAGACCAGATGTAACATTTTATTCTTTCAGTCCCAAAAATATGTTGGACCAGTTTTGATTCCCCCCAAAAATCCAAAAGTCCATTCTAGAAGAGTTGTGATGAAATTATTTTTCTATATATTCTTTATTTTCTATATATTCTATATATTCTTTTTAGGTTCGATCTTAGCTATATAAATCACGAGTAGAAAAAAAGTCGTCGTAATCCGGGATCAGGTTGACAAATAACGACAGAAGAGAGAGGTTTACTGACCTTGTATTAGATGAGACAACAGGAAGGAAGGATTCAAAAGGTTAATCCTTAAGAACATCATCGACTGGAGCAGAACTTCTCATTGGCTCGGGTTATTTTTATTGTTTTGTTTCTAATTTTCATTTTTGTTGTAATCTCTGAAAATACAGATTATTTCAAATGGAAAATCTTTTTAAAAACAAAGAAACAAAAAATCATATTCAAATAACCTGGTAGAGAATTCTGGCTTAATTGTGGGGGTTCATCTATTGAGGAAAGAAGAGCGTCTGCAAATAATGTCTTCCCTCCGGAGGATCCAACCTGTCCTTGCAACTAAAACTATCTTCTATAACCTCACCTTGGTAGCAGCATTTGGCTATTTCTCACCCATGCAGTATAACTATCTTGTGTCTTTTGGTTTATGACCTGTGACATGAAACTGTCATCTATACCCTCACCTTTGTAGCAGAGTCTGTCTAAATTTCTCACCCATGCAGTATAACTATACTTGTGCCTATTGGTGTATGACCTGTCACATGAACATGTCTTCTATGACCCTCACCTTTGTAGTAGAGTTTAGCTATTCCCAGGGCCGGATTATAGGCGGGGCAGACGGGGCTCCAGCCCAGGGGCCCCCACCAAAAGAGCTTCTAAGGGGGCCCCCACCATACTTGGCACCTGTCAGCATTTTTTTTCTTCACACCCTCTCCCCCTCCGTAAGGACAGTCTAATAAATCAGCTGTGTTTTTAAATCACCTTGCTGACGTCATCACACTGCTGCAGGCGCCACACAGGGGACAAGAGGAAGCGAGCGCTCCATGAAGGAGCTGAAGAGACAGGTGTAATTAATGGGGATGAGTGAGGAGGGGCTGAGGACACATAACGGGGAACATTTGTGAAGGAGACACAGCTCTGTGACAGGCAGAGGAGGAGTACTGTATTCCGAGGGAGGGAGGAGTGTGTAGTGATGGGGCAGTGTAATTTGTGTGTGTAGGGGGTGATGAAGGTTGTATTGTGTGTGGGGGGAGGGGTAATGAGGGTGCATTGTATCATGTGTGTGGGGAGGGGTAATGGAGGGTGCATTGTATTCTGTGTGGGGAGGGGTAATGAGGGGTGAATTGTATTGTGTGTGGGGGAGGGTTAATGGGGGGGTGCATTGTATTGTATATGGGGGGAGGGGTAATGGGGGGTGCATTGTGTGTGTGTGTGTGTGTGTGTGTGGGGGGGAGGTGATGTGGGGTGCATTGTGTGTGTGTAGGAGGTGATGTGGGGTGCAGTGTGTGTGTGTGTGGGGGGGTGCAGTGTGTGTGTGTGTGGGGGGGTGCATTGTAGTGTGTGGTGATGTGGGGTGCATCATGTGTGTGTGTGTGTGTAGGAGGTGATGTGGGGTGCATTGTGTGTATGTGTGTCAGAGCTGTGTGTGTAAGAAGCAGTACAGTGTGTATATATATGAATTAGAGCAGTCTGTGCGCCCCCCCCAGAACTATATGGGTCCCCCAGAGCGCTATGTCACCCATCCCAGTAATGAGTACACCACCAGAGCTGTTTGCCACTCCAGTAACGTCTATGCCCCCTGCCCCTCCTGTAATGTATATATTGTAGCCCCCAGCCCCACCTGTGATGTATATACAGCAGTGCAGTAATGTCTGTTAGTGACAGCCATCGTGAAACACAGCCACATGTCCTGAAGGAGCTGGATGGAAACAAGCGGGAGAGGTGAGTGAGGCTGCTGGCGACTTCCCCATATTAATACCTGTAAGGGCTCATGCGCAAGTAACTGCTGAATATTCTGCAGCGATTTGACAGCACATGTGCGCGTCAAATCGCTGCAGAAACACTGCATAATGGATGCAGTTTTTCTGTACAAAAAAGCTGATTTCATGCACTCGGGCTGCTTCCCCCACCATAGACCGAGCGGGAGCTGCATCCATAGCGCACGGAATAATTGACATGCTCGTTATGAACGCACAGATTTGGGTCAACATTTTAGCACCCAAATCGCTGCGTTCATAAAAGCAACGTGTGCATGTATCATGCACAATCTTCATAGATTGTACAGGGGACGCAGGATGCATGCATTTACACTGCAGTGCTATACGCAGCGTAAATGCATGGAATTACGCAACGTGCGCACGAGCCCTAATGCGTCTGTGTCTGCATGTATGTCAGTGTATATGACTGTGCATATATTTGCATTTTTCTGAATTTGTCTTCAAATATGTATATGTACGTATGCCTGTATGTGTATGTGCGTATGCCTGTATGTGTATGTGCGTATGCCTGTATGTGTATGTGCGTATGCCTGTATGTGTATGTGCGTATGCCTGTATGTGTATGTGCGTATGCCTGTATGTGCGTATGCCTGTATGTGTATGTGCGTATGCCTGTATGTGTATGTGCGTATGCCTGTATGTGTATGTGCGTATGCCTGTATGTGTATGTGCGTATGCCTGTATGTGTGTGTGTGTCGCGGGCGGGGAGGAGGGTGTCGGCACACTACGCTCACCCCTTCTGCTCGGGTCCGGCAGCTGCTCAGTGGTGGCTCAAGCTGTGGGCCGGATCCCGGGGTTCCTCGAGCGACACTCCTCGCCCGTGAGTGATAGGGGTTTGTTGGGTGTGGGGATGGTTATAGTTCGTGACGCCACCCACGGTTGTGGTGATTGCACCACCGCTGCTCTGGGTGGGGATCCCGGGGATGGTGATGGGGAGCAGCCAGGTGTTGTGTTGCCCCCTGGTTTGTGAGGTGCGGGGTCTGGTGGGCGCAGGGACGCGGGGGCAGCGCTGTGCCTTGCGGCACTGTGGTACTCACTCAGCCTGAGACTTGGACACAGTTTGTACGGTAAACCAAACGGCTGGTAGGACGGTCCCACAGACGGCTGCACCTGCACTCCCGGTAGGTGACGGTGATGCCCCTCTTCCTTGCACCTATGTTTGACTGATGGTAGCGGTGGATTCCCTCCGGTTACCCGCTCCCCGACTGCAATCTGGGCCGGAGGAGCTCTACACTTTGCCCGCAGGCGCTGGCCCTGAGAAACTGGTGCCTTGGCGGTGGCGGTGTCTCTCTGCTTCAGGTTGGGCTGTTGCCGTCAATCGGGACTTGGTTGCTGGGGGATCTACGTCCCCTTCACTGACGGATTCGGCAAATTTGGCGACTCCTAGCCTTGCCGGGGTCCGAGAGGCCCCTGCCCTGGTGCTGACTGTCCTTCGGAACACTGCTCCAGACCACCGGGCACACAGCCAACGGGGTCCTTCCAGGAACTTCCAAACGGTCCCCCTCCAGACAGTCACCGCCGTCGCTGACCTTGCTGTTCTGGCCCTCCACAAAGCTGGACCCTTCAGGCTTTGCACACTCTCTGCTCTGTCACCACTTCTTGCTTTCCTCCTTTACTACTCTTCTTTCCTCCACTTTCACTTCTTTGTTGTATACTCTTGCCCTCCCCGGGCTAATCTGTCTGGTTCTTCCCGCCTCCAGAGCTGTGATCTCCTTGGTGGGCGGAGCCAACCGCCTGGCCCACCCCCTGGTGTGAATCATCAGCCTCTGGAGGAAGGCAACAAGGATTTTTGGTTAGCTGTGATGTGCCTACCTGGAGTGTGGGGTGTGGTGGTGTTGTGACCTGTGACCCCTGGCTTGCCCAGGGCGACACATGTGCGTATGCCTGTATGTGTATGTGCGTATGCCTGTATGTGTATGTGCGTATGCCTGTATGTGTATGTGCGTATGCCTGTATGTGTGTGTGCGTGTCTGTGTGTGGATGGGGTCCACTGAGACTCTTTCACCCGGAGGCCACAAAAACCTGGAGCCGGTCCTGGCTGCCTTAACATTGGGATCAATAAAAAATGTGAGTAAAGCGGGCTTTACACGCTACAATATATCTAACGATGTGTCGGAGGGGGTCACGTCGTAAGTGACGCACATCCAGCATCGTTAGTGATATTGTAGTGTGTGACAGCTACGAGCGACCCTGATTGTGCGTTAAAACGTTGATCGCTGACACGTCGTTCATTTTCTAAAAATTGAACGTCTGGTTGTTCATCGTTCTTGAGGCAGCACACATCGCACCGTGTGACACCCCGGGAACGAGGAACACAGCTTACCTGCGTCCCGCCGGCAATGCGGAAGGAAGGAGGTGGGCGGGATGTTTACGCCCCGCTCATCTCCGCCCCTCCGCGTCTATTGGCCGGCCGCTGTGTGACGTTGCTGTGACGCTGAATGTCCCTCCCACTTCAGGAAGTGGATGTTCGCTGCCCACAGCGAGGTCGTTTGGAAGGTGAGTGCGTGTGACGGGGGATAATTGTTTGTGTGACACGGGCAACAAATTGCCTGTTCCGCACATACGATGGGGGCATGTGTGATCGCATACGAGATCGAAATGTGTAAAGCAGCCTTAACTCTACTTTCCGTGTATAAGTGACGGCTGTGAGTGATCCTGGACTGTATCTGTATTGTACTGTGTGTATAAGTGACGGCTGTGAGTGATCCTGGACTGTATCTGTATTGTACTGTGTGTATAAGTGACGGCTGTGAGTGATCCTGGACTGTGTCTGTATTGTACTGTGTGTATAAGTGACGGCTGTGAGTGATCCTGGACTGTATCTGTATTGTACTGTGTGTATAAGTGACGGCTGTGAGTGATCCTGGACTGTGTCTGTATTGTAGTACTGTAAATCTGAATGTGGCAGAACAGGATAAATGTTCATTGGATTTATATCTAAATGCTACAGTTCGCGCTCTACTGTTATGGCTAAAAATGTTAACGTTATGGGGCCCCCACCAGATTTTCTGCCCAGGGGCCCCCACCAACCTTAATCTGGCCCTGGCTATTCCTCACCCATACAGTAAAACTATCCTGTCTTTTGGTGTATGACCTATGACCTGAAAATGTCTTCTATAATCTCACCTTTGTAGCACACTTTGTCTGTTTCCCACCCAGTTTTAAACCTCCAACACAGCTGTTTCTGTTTCAGTTAGTCTATTTCTCATCCTACATAAGAACACGATGATCATTTCACCTGTTTGGTATAATTGTTTACTCATACACAGGAATATAATCCTACAAGATCCCTGACTTTGCCGAGAAAGAACTCATGCTGCTTTCAAGTCAAATGGTGGTCCCCAAAAATTGATCTGAAATTTCCAGGACACAGCGCAGAATTCTAAAAAAAAAAAATATTCCCAAGAATTTATATTTTATGTGAAATGCAAGTGACAGGTGTATTTGATGCGTGAATCGATGATAAATGTTACAACATCATCCTTTCTTTCCATCGTATTCTTTGCATTCGGCTTCAGAATTCTCTCTTCTTCTTGTGCAAGAAAAATACATGTAATAAAAGAAGACGTCGATGTCTTGGAGGAATTACAATGTCTTTTCAGGCCAATAATTGGAAAGCGTTCAGTGAAAGATAACAACCATTCAGTGGCCCTCAGTGGCCCCTTGGGAAATGTGATCGCGAGGAGAAAATTGCGCTCACGTGATCTTATCCACCGATCCCCAATCGCAATAACAGCAAGAAGAAGATGTATGGATCCAATCCCGGCTCAACGGATACAAGATCAATAGATATCAATGGATACGTAAAACTCCACACAAGTCTCACATATGGAGCCACTCGGCAGAAGCCACAGATTTATTATCCGGCCGTGGTTACTGGAGTTTTCCTCATTAATCTTGATTTACAAACAACATAAAGTCATAGGCAAAAGAAGGAAAAAAATGTAGAGCAAGAATTCTCCCCGGCTCATTGCACAAGATGTAATTCATTTTTATGGAGCGCTAACATCCTCATCTCCTATAACCGGACGGTCTTGGAAGACCTAAGAGGAACACTACAGAGGAGGAACGGCTTCCGTGTCAATCACATCCAAAGGTTTATTTTTATTTTCCAATTTCAGGACCAGTGGAGTAAATTTAGGGGGAAAGGTCTAAATAGAAATGCCAGGAACGGGTGCAGGAGGGGGCTTTATGGCGAATTTGATTCCGACACAATAATGTCTACAGCACTAATAAAGACTTAACGCTGAGTGACGATGGAATATATATGGCCACAGCAGCCTTTATTAACCCTAGAACGCATACCTGGGGCCTCGCAGGCATGCTAGGTTACTTGTTTTCTATGGTAGATATCTATGGTTGCGCGTTCTAGGGTTAAATACCTTATTTTTCGTTTTATAAGACGCACTGGATTATAAGACTCACCCCAGATTTAGAGATGGTAAAATAGGAAAAAATAAATTTTAATGTTAAAATGAGGGTCCGTCTTATAATCCTAGGGTGTTTTTTATATAAGCTCCCCAGGGGAAAGCGGCGGTGGTGGAGCAGGTCAGGAGGGTCACACGAGGCAGGGTCTGCGATGCTGCGGGCTGGGAGAAGGGGGTGTCGCAGCTCAGGAGGGTCAGTGGATGGAGGGTCAGCGATGCTGTGGGCTGGGAGGAGGGGGTGTCGCAGCTCAGGAGGGTCACAGGAGGCAGGGTCGACGATGCTGCGGGCTAGGAGAAGGGGGTGTCGTAGCTCAGGAGGGTCAGTGGACGGAGGGTCAGCGATGCTGTGGGCTGGGAGAAGGGGGTGTCACAGCTCAGGAGAGTCAGTGGATGGAGGGTCGGCGATGCTGTGGGCTGGGAGAAGGGGGTGTCGCAGCTCAGGAGGGTCAGTGGACGGAGGGTGTGCGATGCTGTGGGCTGGGAGGAGGAGGTGTCGCAGCTCAGGAGGGTCAGTGGACGGAGGGTCAGCGATGCTGTGGGCTGGGAGAAGGGGGTGTCGCAGCTCAGGAGGGTCAGTGGACGGAGGGTGTGCGATGCTGTGGGCTGGGAGGAGGAGGTGTCGCAGCTCAGGAGGGTCAGTGGATGGAGGGTCAGCGATGCTGTGGGCTGGGAGGAGGAGGTGTCGCAGCTCAGGAGGGTCACAGGAGGGAGGGTCAGCGATGCTGTGGGCTGGGAGGAGGAGGTGTCGCAGCTCAGGAGGGTCAGTGGATGGAGGGTCGGCGATGCTGTGGGCTGGGAGAAGGGGGTGTCGCAGCTCAGGAGGGTCAGTGGACGGAGGGTGTGCGATGCTGTGGGCTGGGAGGAGGAGGTGTCGCAGCTCAGGAGGGTCAGTGGATGGAGGGTCAGCGATGCTGTGGGCTGGGAGGAGGAGGTGTCGCAGCTCAGGAGGGTCACAGGAGGGAGGGTCAGCGATGCTGTGGGCTGGGAGGAGGAGGTGTCGCAGCTCAGGAGGGTCACAGGAGGGAGGGTCAGCGATGCTGTGGGCTGGGAGGAGGGGGTGTCGCAGTTCAGGAGGGTCAGGGGATGAAGGGTCCATGATACTGCGGGCTCGGGGGCTGGGTATGACCTCAGCACAGGTGCTGCAAGGGAAAAAGTGAATTGATTGTATAATACTTATGCTAATTCTAACAGGGGGAGGGGATAATTATGAATACCCCCAGATATTATCTGATCCTCAGCTGCTGCCACTCAAGAAGCTGCCGATTTTATAAACTTTACTTTCTTGGATTTCAAAACCTAAACATCCGAGCTGACCACTACAGGTATGTATAGAATCAGCCTGATAGTGCCGGTATAGCACTAGCTTTAGGATATATACGAAAATCCTGGAGATTGGTTCCCTTTAAAGGGGGTTTCCTGCTCTATTTTTTAAACTTATTAATGTTTAGGAATGCTTAGAAAAGAAAGAAATAAGCCATGCTTGCCACCAAAATCCTCCCCCTTCTCTAGTACTTCCTTGACCACCAGTCACTTGACCCTATGGTGTATCGGAGGATCCAGTGGTCACGTCACCGGTGATCATGACGCCATCACTTCTTTTGGTGTATGACCTGTGACATGAAACGGTCACCTATAACCTCACCTTTGTAGCAGAGTTTGGCTATTTCTCATAGAAACTGTCTTCTATGACCTCACCTTTGTAGCAGAGTTTGGCTATTTCTCATAGAAACTGTCTTCTATGACCTCACCTTTGTAGCAGAGTTTGGCTATTTCTCATAGAAACTGTCTTCTATGACCTCACCTTTGTAGCAGAGTTTGGCTATTTCTCATAGAAACTGTCTTCTGTGACCTCACCTTTGTAGCAGAGTTTGGCTATTTCTCATAGAAACTGTCTTCTATGACCTCACCTTTGTAGCAGAGTTTGGCTATTTCTCATAGAAACTGTCTTCTGTGACCTCACCTTTGTAGCAGAGTTTGGCTATTTCTCACCCAAAGACCAAAGACTATCTGAATGGCAAGATAAGATTCCAGTGGTAAGTAAGGCTTGATTCCTTCTTTTGTAAGCCTACACTTTAAAAAATACAAGATTAAAAAAGTGGAGCATCACATCTAATAGCCGGAGAGAATCACTTCAATAAACCCTTTTTGGATGACCAACACCATGCATCCATTAATTTCAATGGGATGTATGTAATACTTAGTTTTTCCTTCGGAGGCGCTGCAGGGGAATTAAATATTGCTGAGACAATGTAGCATTGCACTTTGGCCACTTCAATGTCTGGCTCTCCTTAAGGCCTCCTTCACACATGCGTGTCTCTGGTACGTGTGACGTCCATTTTCACATGTGCCAGAGACAAGGACCCATTAAAATCAATGGGCTTGTGCACAAGTCCGTGTTTTTGACACGGACCGTGTATCCGTGAGGAGCGCACAGCGACATGTCCGTTTTCTGCCGGCAGCACAGATGTCACACTAACGTGATCCATGTGACATCAGTGTGACACGTACCGGAGGAAACACGTCACTGAGAAGTAAATGTATTTTTATACTTACCTGTTTCCGGCGCTGCTGCCACACTTGCTTCCGGGCCCGCTCATTATGCTCATGAATATTCACTGCACTGACTGCAGATCTGGCAGCAAGTGTGACAGCAGCTGTCACAGGTCACAAGTGACGGACAGTCCTGTGATTTCTGGCCATAAAAGGTTGCAGCGTTTGGCTGCGCAGAATGCTCCCTGACCTTACATTGTTCTTGCTGTCAGTATTTAGTGGTATAGGTAGCTTTCCTGCTGGATTCATCTCTCCCCCTTTTGGACCCAGCAGGAGCTCGCCTTCCACCCAGCTGCTGATCATCAGTATTCTCTTGATGATAAAATACTCCCTTCTTCCTTGGACTGGTGCTGGTGATATTATTCAGTTCATGCAAGCTCTGGTTGCAAGGAGGTGGCTTGTACTCCTCTGTGGTATCATTGTTGAAACTTCGCTGAACTTCTGCCTGAGTCATCTGTAGATAAGTAGTTCATGCTTTTCCCCCTGTGTGTCCTCCTTGTGTCTTCTCTAGTGTTTAGTGGGGTTGATGAAGAGCTCATCCCATCCGTCCCTATATAGGGTCCAGCAGTAGGGATACCTAGGGTCCGGTATCCAGCTCGGCGGATAGGAGTGTAACCTATCTAGGGTGATGAGGGACCCCAGGGACTAGCAGTAGGCTTGGTCATAGGTCACCATCTCACCCTTCTCTAGACACAGGGTTTCCCTTACCTTTTGTTGCTAGCTTGGTACTTCCCCGTACCTAGTGTGACAGCAATGCCGGAGGCAGGTAAGTATACAAGTTTGTGCTGTTTGGATGTCACCTGGATAGCACATGAAACACACACACATGAACGGGCATATGTACCTACACCCCAAAACGTGTGAAGGGAGCTAGCATTCATGAACGTATTGGGTCCACCAGAACATATTCCACCCTCTCTGTGATGCCCTTATATACTAATTGGGGTTGATGGACAGAACTTGTCATTATGATACAAGACCTTTAACTATTAATAAGTTTCCAAGTTGTAAATGCTTATGGCAAAGGTTAGATGACGACCATAAGATCCACCATTGCATCTCCAGAGCCGCCATCTGTCACAAGGTCTATGGGTTAGCAGGGAACCAGGGCTCCTAAGCTGATCCTCAAGTTAGGAGGCCCTCTGCTATCCCTAAACTCAGGGATACTCTTAATGGTGGAGAGGCCTAAGTCTCCTTCCTGGCCCTGCTCCTGACTTATCCTGATTTATTCCCTATCCTCCTCCCCCAAAGAGGAACGGCACAGGAGTGTGTTGAAAATCACATAAATGACAGACAGGGTAAACCAAAACTTTATCACACAGCACGCACACAAAGGTAAAGACAATAAGAGATTAGGAGAAAAACAAGAGCAAGAAGGAAGCAACAAGACAACAGGGGTAAAATCCACAACCGCTCCAAGCAAAAAGCAACACTTTCTCTAGAAATCCTGGTACACCAAAGGTCACAGATCAACACAGAATAAACTATAGCTGGCATAGCTGGAAGATTTAATCCAGCATAAATAGGAGGAGCGCATATGTGATTGGCTTCCCCACCACATGGGATCAAAGGAAACTCACAAGCAGACAAGCGCAGATTAACTCTAGCAAACACAGAGGAACAAACAATGAGAGACAAAGGAGAAAAATAAGAGCAGGAAGGTAGAAACAAAAAGATAACAAGTATTAACTGCAACAAGTACTGCAACCACAAGTTAGTCTGGATCACAACACCTCATTATATCATTATACCAGCTTAGATAAGCAACTATAGCTGGCATAGAAGGATCTAGCCAGTATATATAGGAGGGGAGCAGATTTGATTGGTTCCCCTACAACATGTGATCAAAGGAGACTCACAAGCAGATTAGCACATAATAACTCTAGCAAACACACAGGAACAAACAATGAGAGACTAAGGAGAAAAACAAGAGCAGGAAGGTAGGAACAAAAAGATAACAAGTATTAACAGCAACAAGTACTACAACCACAAGTTAGTCTGGATCCAACACTTCACCATACCAGCTTAGATAAACAACTATAGCTGGCATAGAAGGATCTAGCCAGTATATATAGGAGGGGAGCAGATGTGATTGGTTCCCCTACAACATGTGATCAAAGGAGACTCACAAGTAGAATAGCACAGATTAGCTCTAGCAAACACACAGGAACAAACAATGAGAGACTAAGGAGAAAAATAAGAGCAGGAAGGTAGGAACAAAAAGATAACAAGTATTAACAGCAACAAGTACTACAACCACAAGTTAGTCTGGATCACAAAACCTCACCATACAAGCTTAGATAAACAACTATAGCTGGCATAGAAGGATATAGCTAGTATATATAGGAGGGGAGCAGATGTGATTGGTTCCCCTACAACATGTGATCAAAGGAGACTCACAAGCAGAATAGCAGAGATTAACTCTTGCTAGTCTGCCTATGAACTACCAATCTGTTGGTGGATGCCTGAGTCTGCCTGCGCAGATCACAGACATCAGAGAAGTTATCAAGTGTAGTATCAGAATCTGTAGTCTGAACAGATCCTGATGCCGCCAGAACTTATATGATTCCTCCCTCCACCAGGGAAAGAAAAGGCAGAGGTGAGATGGAAACACAATAAAGACAGACAGGGAAAACCAAAACTCTGACACACTGCAAACACACAGGGACAGTGAGATACCAAGGAGAAAAGCAAGTGCAGGAAGGTAGCAACAAAAAGACAACAAGCCTGCCTATGTATCAGCACGCAGCAGGTCAATGCCCGAGTCTGCCTGTGTTAATCCCAGACACCAGGGAAACCATCCGGCAGAGGGTCAGAATCTGCAATGTGAACAGAGCCCAACGCCGTCATGACAGTCGGCGACGTTTGTGCTTTTTCCGGAATCCTGGTCACCAAATGTGACAATTAGTAACACAGCCGTCGCCTCGTCACCCTGCTTTCCCCTGAAGTCCCTTTTTTTCTATTTTTCAGTGCAAATAATCCTGCGTACCGCTTTACAAAATTGTAATTGCTTGTAAAAATGTGACTACGCACGTTAATGGAAAAATCTATGGATCATTTGGGAATCTCACTGGGGAGACTATCGGCCACTAAAAAGAGCGCGTGATATATGACAAAAATAATTTGCCGTTCCTCCAGCCATCTGTGAAATACACAACTTTTTTGTCAACATTAAGCCTCCTCCGAGTTGTATAATTTTGATTTAATTTACCATATCCGAGCATTACAATCTACTGTGCCGTGGATAATTCATATAGATCGTTTTTCCATGTGATCGCATTTTAAAAAGAGAACTTGCAATTGAGATGTTTTCCAAAATGCTGTTCATAGCAAGACAATATAATTACAGCTGGGTCTCCAAGGGATCAGCAAGTTGTTTGGTTTCGCACAAATAAAATACGCCGCAGGAAAATTGCATCTTGAAATTTGCCTGCATCTTATATTATATTAAAAGCAACATGCATACATTCCTCTCGTAGAGAGAATTAGATTATCGTACATTGAAATTAATGCAGAAAGTATCAATTGTGGTGTCAGACTTTAACCAGCAATTCCCTGTGGAGGGCAAAATATGCTGGAGTCTGCGGAACAAAAAAAAAGTTTTTAATTAGCGTGACAAAAGCCCAACTCTTTAGGATTGAACTTAAAGGCGACCAGTCAGGATGATTTTACTTGTGAAACTAATAGTACGATTGTATAGGTCCTAGTACAACAAGAAAAATGATACCTCTCTTGTAGTAATCCGATGTGCCAGTGCTGAGGAATCGAGCTTTGAAATCACATGCAAATTAGAGTGGAAGTGCAGTGGGGTGTGGCAATGTGCTGGAGATGTATTGGCACGCCCACAATGCACTCTAGGATGATTTGCATATGGCTTCAAAACTTAAATTCTCAGCGCAGGAACATTGGATTATTACAAGACAGGTATCGTTTTTATTGTTGTTTTGTCAGCTATACAGTCATATGTTTGATTTCAGTAGTAAAATCATTCTGACAGGTTCTCTTTAAGAAGTGTGAAGAGAGCGTCTGCTGCAAATCATGTAATCTCTAGTGAAAAAAAATAGTTAGAATGAAAGTAAGGCTGGTGTCACTTTAGCATATGGCATCCGATGTGAGAGCAATGGATGCGATATGCTAATGACCCACGGCTCAGGATCTGCTGCCAGCGTGAGTCGAGTGTCATGCGACTGTGACCTGATGTTGCAATCAGATCACAGCTGCGGAGGAGAGGGAGGGACTAATCTCGGCATCTACTGCATTGTCAGTCTGTGCGTATATCGCACTGCACTTGGATGTCATGCGAGTGCATTCCGATGTTTTTCTAGCACCCATACACCTGAATGGGTGCGAGTGATACGGCTCTCGCAGACAATCACAGAATGCTGTGATCTTTTCCTCAGTCAAATTACGGCTGAGGAAAAACTGCCAGATCTGAGCTGCAGCATTGTCTTATATGGGGCCGAGTGCAATGCGAGATTTTCTCACATTGCGCTCATGCGAGTCATACACAACTCCAGCCTAAGAAAGAGAAAGAAACAATGAGGAAAGGAAAGAAAGGAAGAGAGAAAGAAAGAAAAGAGCAAGAAAGAAAGAAAATAAAGAGCGAGAAAGATAGAAAGAAAGAAAGAAAAGAAGAGCGAGAAAGAAAGAAAAAAGAAGCAAAGAAAGAAAAATAGAAAGGAAATATAGAAGGAATAAAGTAAGAAAGAAAGAAAAAAAGACAGAAAACAGGAAGGAGAAAGAAAGTACGTGCATAGAGAAAAAAGATATCCAGCATCGGAGAGACGGAAGGATCAGAATATCACACACGAGGGCATTGGGGCACACAGTGAGGGACGCGGGTATGGACCTTGTCCTACGCGTTTCAACCTATTCGGTCTTAATCATGGAGTCAGAAAGTAAGTTGCAAGAAAGAAAGAAAAAAAAGAAGGAAAGAAAAAAAAGAAGAAAAGAAAAATAGAAAGAGAAGGAAGGAAAGAAAGGGAGAAAAAAGGAAAAAAGAAAGAAAGAAAGCAAGCAAGAAAGAAAAATCTAGAAAAAGAGAAATAAAAAAAAGGCAAGAAAGAAAAAAAGTAAAAAAGAAAGAAAGCCAGAAAGAGAAAGAAAGTAAAGAGCGGGAAAGAAAGAAAAAAAAGAATGAAAGAAAGAAAAATAGAAGGAAGGAAAGAAAGAAAGAAAGAAAGAAAGAAAGAAAGAGAAAGAAAAAGATAGAAAAAAAGGAAAGAAGGAAAAATAGAAAGAAAGAAGGAAAGAAAGTAAAGAGTGAGAAAGAAAGAAAAAATAAAAGCAAAAGAGAAATAGAAAAAAGCAAGAAATAAAGTAAAAAAGAAAGAAAGCAGGAAGGAGAAAGAAACTAAAGAGCGAGAAAGAAAGAAAAAAAAAGAATGAAAGAAAGAAAAATAGGAAGAAGGAAAGAGAAAGAAAGAAGGAAAGAGAGAAAGGAAGCAAGAAGGAAAGAAAGAAGGAAAAAATGAAGCAAAAAAAAAAGTAAGACGTCAAAGAGAGAGAATGTCAAAAAGAAAGAAGTGGGAAAATGATCTATGAATATTCTCCTTCAGGTAGACCATTCAATTACAGGTACAGAGCTGATCATGCACACATTAAACAAAATCACTAATAGTCCTAAAATAATGATAGAAAAAGGCAAATGGGCCGATCATATATATATATATATATATATATATATATATTTATATTTGCATATTATGTTTTTTTCTGCTACTTTTGTGTTGTCACATTAGTATCTTTGTTGTACTGCACAATCCAGTGCTAATGACTTTCTACTATTCGGACTTATTTATACATTTTCAATTTTAAACAAGGTAAAAAAAAAGATGAATTTTGTCGGTTTCTCTGTAAGCCCGAGAGAGAAAAAAACAACAGAGAAATAAATAAAGCATGGAATCGGAGAATCGGTGGATTAGCATTTTATTGGAATATCCAGGGATTTGGAAATCTCATCAACTCAGTTTTTGTGCTTTATAAAAGGCTTAGTACAGCCCGAATCGTCAAATCTCACACTGTAATTAAAATACAACTTTTTTTACCTATTTATAACACTTCCAAGATGATAGTGAGGTCTACATGAGAGTATACATCACCGCGGGGTATGCCGGACCTCATAGTGGAGACCTCATAGTGGAGACCTCATAGTGGAGACCTCATAGTGGAGACCTCATAGTGGAGAGCTCATAGTGGAGACCTCATAGTGGAGACCTCATAGTGGAGAGCTCATAGTGGAGACCTCATAGTGGAGAGCTCATAGTGGAGGCCTCATAGTGGAGACCTCATAGTGGAGAGCTCATAGTGGAGACCTCATAGTGGAGAGCTCATAGTGGAGGCCTCATAGTGGAGGCCTCATAGTGGAGGCCTCATAGTGGAGACCTCATAGTGGAGAGCTCATAGTGGAGACCTCCTAGTGGAGACCTCCTAGTGGAGACCTCATAGTGGAGACCTCATAGTGGAGAGCTCATAGTGGAGACCTCATAGTGGAGACCTCATAGTGGAGGCCTGCCCAGGTTCTTCCACTATCCTATATGGCAATCTGTTGTTACAGATGGTTCTGGTAGATCCATACGTTACATGCACGGTTAAGAACTAACAAGTGGTTCTACATTATCCCTGAAGTAGATAAAAGCAGAGCTAATAAGCGAAGACACAAAAAAACTGAGCTGAAACAATGTTCAGTAAACATGCAACATCAAGCATGTGAATTGCAGCCTTAAGACTAGAAAAAAACCAAAGAGAAAATTGCATGAAAAATACCCTGACTATAAATAAATAAATTGCAAGTGCTTAATAACAGGGTACTTTTTGCAAAAATGTATACACTAAGTACCCTGTTATTAAGCACTTGCAATTTATTTATTTATAGTCAGGGTATTTTTCATGCAATTTTCTCTTTTGTTTTTTTCTAGTCTTAAGGCTGCAATTCACATGCTTGATGTTGCATGTTTACTGAACATTGTTTCAGCTCAGTTTTTTTGTGTTTTTTGTCTGTTATCTTGCTTTTTTGCAAGTTGGGGGCGCAGCCCTCCTAATACTGAGACTGAACAACTAATTGCGTCTCACTTCACTGTGTATCTAATCTGGGACACAGCTGACCACTTGCCACCATTCATATTGGAGTTTGACATGACACAAGTCAGGTATTGATAATGTTTTTAACTTCAGTAGGTTAGGGACTGTCTCAGATGGGTACACCTTGACGAGGTGAGACAGCTTTTTACCTTTTTGCAAAAATGTATACACTAAGTACCCTGTTATTAAGCACTTGCAATTTATTTATTTATAGTCAGGGTATTTTTCATGCAATTTTCTCTTTGGTTTTTTTCTAATAAGCGAAGAGCAGCACTGACAGCAGCAGCCCCTGCCTATGGCCCCCTTCACAAGTCCATGTTTCCAATCCAGTGAATGATAAATTAGGGAACGTTTTGGGGAGTGTTTCTTGAAATAAATTATTTTTTTTTGTGTGTCTCTTTTTTTGTATTCCTGGGTTAGTAATGGGAACGTCTGATAGACACCTCTCCATTACTAACCTCTGGGCTTGATGCCAGCTGACATTACACAGCTGATATCAACCCCATAAACCATTCGCCTGATTAAAATTAAAACCGCATCGGGGAAATCAGGAAGAGCCAAGGTGAAGCACCAGAATTGGTGCATTGTAACGTGATACGCCACTTCTGGGGCCTTCCCAGCCTCATAATATCAGCATGCAGCTGTCTGCTTTAACTTTACTGATTATCAAAAATGAGGGGACCCCACGCCAGTTTTTCAATTATTTTTTTTTTTTTCAGTTAATAGCTGAAATAATCTTTCTGTCTAACTATCTATCTAAAATTTGGGAGGAAAATGAGGGGTGCATCTTAACATCCGAATGTAGCTGTCACGCTTCCTGGTCCCCGTGCCCCGCTCTCCGGTCCCCGTGGCCCGCTCCCCGCTTCCCGGCGGCATTCCCTGCTCACCACTCCGGTCCCGGTCTCCTCTTCCTCGCCTGCGCCCTCCATGTGTCCTGCTTCCCGCTCCCGGCGCCCCTCTGCGACGTGGGACACTCAGCCGGGCACCCCTGCGTCCTCTGCACCGCTCCCTGGACTGGCTTCTGGCACACGGGCCTCGCGCATGCGCATTAGGGCGCGCGCGCGGTCATTGACCCTCTCTTAAAGGGCCAGCACCTAGAAACAGGAAATTGCATAGACAGGTACAGGGTATATTAGGATTCTCCTTCCTGGTGGGCGGGGCCTGTTCTACGTGTTTAGTAAGCTAGGAGTTCAGGTCCCCGTATTGCTGTGTCCAGTATTAACCCCTGTCTGTCTTGCAGAGCCTGTCCTGCCACGCCAGCCGGTCCTGACCAAGTCCGTTCCAGTACTACTGGCTGTGACTTCGGCGGAAGTTCCACCACCTCTGCAGCTCCGCCAGTATCCAGTCCCTGGCTCCGTTTGGTGATCCGTCCCCTCGCTCAGCAGGTTCCGGATTCCGCCTGACCCTACAACCCGGCCTCGGACCCTGAGCCTCGTCACCCGGACTACCGTCTAGAACTCCGTGTTCTCAGCGACATCTACTTTCCAGCTCTCCTACGGACTGTCTTGTTACCAATAGCGCTTCGGATGCCTGCATCAAGACCCTCTGGCGGGGTGACTGGCCTGGCTGCCTCACCAAGGAAACATGTGTACGGTCCAGTGTTTCCACCACCCGGACGTAACAGCTAGAACAGGCCATGGATCCCGCCGAAGCACTAGCGGCCCAGCTGGGCAACTTGCAGCAGGAACTCGGGCGATAGCGCGAGACCCAGTCCCGCATGCTGGCCTTCATGTCCTCGGTGGATGCCCGTCTGAACACGCTGCAAGCAACTGCCACGTCCCTGGCATCTCAGGCTTCTACAGCACAGTCCACGGCCGCAGTTCCCGTGGCGGCTTCCTCGGAAGCTTCTAAACTCCGCTTGGCCTCTCCACCCCGATATGCCGGAGATCCTAAGACCTGCAGAGGATTCTTGAATCAGTGCTCCCTCCACTTTAAGCTGCTTCCGCACCTGTTTGCCTCCGACCAAGCCAAGGTGGCGTTTGTGATGTCCCATCTGGAGGGAGAAGCACTGGCCTGGATGAACCCTTTATGGGAGAAAGAGGATCCGGTAACCACCAACATCCAGGAATTCCTGCAGGCTTTTCGTATCACCTTTGACGAACCCGGACACGCCTCCGCATCCTCCTCATCGCTCCTCAGGCTACGTCAGGGGACTTTGACGGTGGGTCAATATGCTATCCGCTTCCGCACCTTGGCCTCAGAATTAGGGTGGAACAATGAGGCCCTAACCGCCGCCTTCTGGGAGGGACTCTCGGGCCGTATTAAGGATGAGCTGGCTGGTCGTGACGTGCCTTCCACTCTGGATGCCCTGATCGCGCTAGCGACCCGAGTGGATCTTCGCTTTCAGGAACGATCCAAAGAGGTGTCCCGCGAGAGGCGTCCGATACGGCACTCCTCCCCACCACTGAAGTCCATTGCTCCCCATTCGGCATCACCTGGCGCTTCTACCTACGAGCCCATGCAGATTGACCGCCTGAGGCAGTCTGAGCAACGCAGAGCAGAGCGACTAGCAAAGGGTCTCTGCTTCTACTGCGGAGATGGCACACACCTGCTACGCTCCTGTCCCGAGAAGCCGGGAAACTCCAAAGCCTAGGCTTGGTAGGAGAGGCCACCCTAGGTGCTGGGACTCTCTCAGACTCCGTTACATGGACTGTGCAAGTGACTACAGAAGAGACCCGGTTCACGGCAGAGGCATATCTCGATTCCGGAGCAGCAGGCAACTTCATCCAGCAGGCCACGATGGATAAGTACCAGGTGCCTGTTCTCCCACTAGAAAAACCACTGGTGATCGCCTCTGTAGATGGGAGACACCTCTCTGACACCGTCTCGTTGACCACCAAGCCTGTGGAATTACGGATCGGTGCCCTGCACACCGAAAATATCACCTTCTACGTCCTCCCGCGCATGTCTCATCAGATCCTGCTGGGACTCCCATGGTTACGGGCACACGAACCGTCGGTCAGCTGGAGTACAGGCAAAATTACCCGATGGGGCTCCTCGTGTCATGAGAGATGCCTGAAATCCATACAGCCCATCCGACGACCTCCGGTTCCAGAGTCTCTACCAGGACTGCCTTCTGCCTACTGGTCCTTCACGGACGTGTTTGATAAAAAGGAGTCAGAGGTACTACCGCCTCACCGTCCCTACGACTGTGCCATCGACTTACTGCCGGGAACTACGCCTCCTAGAGGAAGGATATACCCCTTGTTCCCTGCTGAAACACGGGCCATGTCTGCCTATATCACCGAGAGCCTGGCAAAGGGGTTCATTCGAAGATCCTCGTCCCCTTCCGGAGCAGGTTTTTTCTTCGTCAAGAAGAAGGAAGGTGATCTGCGCCCTTGCATTGACTACCGGGGATTAAACCAGATCACCGTAAAAAACAAATACCCTCTGCACAGGGCCGGATTAAGGTTGGTGGGGGCCCCTGGGCAGAAAATCTGGTGGGGGCCCCATAAACGTTAACATTTTTAGCCATAACAGTAGAGCACGAACTGTAGCATTTAGATATAAATCCAATAAACATGTATCTTAAGGCCCCGTCACACTAAGCAACATCGCTAGCAACATCGCTGCTAACGAACAACTTTTGTGACGTTGCTAGCGATGTTGCTGTGTGTGACATCCAGCAACAACCCGGCCCCTGCTGTGAGGTCGTTGGTTGTTGCTGAATGTCCTGGGCCATTTTTTAGTTGTTGCTCTCCCGCTGTGAAGCACAGATCGCTGTGTGTGACAGCGAGACAGCAACAACTAAATGTGCAGGCAGCAGGAGCCGGCTTCTGCGGAGGCTGGTAACCAATGTAAACATCGGGTAACCAAGAAGCCCTGTCCTTGGTTACCCGATATTTACCTTTGTTACCAGCCTCCGCTGCTCTCACTATCAGTGCCGGCTCCTGCTCTGTGCACATGTAGCTGCAGCACACATCGGGTTAATTAACCCGATGTGTGCTGTAACTAGGAGAGCAAGGAGCCAGCGCTAAGCATTGTGCGCTGCTCCCTGCTCTGTGCACATGTAGCTGCAGCACACATCGGGTTAATTAACCCCATGTGTGCTGTAACTAGGAGAGCAAGGAGCCAGCGCTCAGTGTGCGCTGCTTCCTGCTCTCTGCACGTGTAGCTGCGTGCGCTGGTAACAAAGGTAAATATCGGGTTGGTTACCCGATATTTACCTTAGTTACCAAGTGCAGCATCTTCCACGCGGCGCTGGGGGCTTGTCACTGGTTGCTGGTGAGCTCACCAGCAACTTGTGTAGCGACGCTCCAGCGATCCCTGCCAGGTCAGGTTGCTGGTGGGATCGCTGGAGCGTCGCAGTGTGACATCTCACCAGCAACCTCCTAGCAACTTACCAGCGATACCAGCGATCCCAACAACGATGGGGAAGTTGCTTAGTGTGACTGGACCTTTACCCTGATCTGCCATATTCAGATTTACAGGACTACAATACAGATACAGTCCAGGATAACTCACAGCCGTCACTTATACACACAGTACAATACAGATACAGTCCAGGATCACTCACAGTCGTCACTTATACAAAGAAAGTAGAGTAAAGGGGGCTTTACACGCTGCGACATCGCTAATGCGGAGTCGTTGGGGTCACGGAATTCGTGACGCACATTCGGCCGCATTAGCGATGCCGTTTCGTGTGACACCGATAAGCGATTTTGCATCGTTGCAATAACGTGCAAAATCGCTAATCGGCGACATGGGGGTCCATTCTCTAATATCGTTGCTGCAGTAGTAACGAAGTTGTTCCTCGTTCCTGCGGCAGCACACATCGCTCCGTGTGACACCGCAGAAACGAGGAAGCTCCCCTTACCTGCCTCCCGGCCGCTATGCAGAAGGAAGGAGGTGGGCGGGATGTTACATCCCGCTCATCTCCACCCCTCCGCTGCTATTGGGCGGCGGTTAAGTGACGCTTCAGTGGCGTCGCTGTGACGCCGCATGGACCGCCCCCTTAGAAAGGAGGCGGTTCGCCGGTCACAGCGACGTCGCCGGACAGGTAAGTATGTGTGACGGCTCTGGGCGATGTTGTGCGGCACGGGCAGCGATTTGCCCGTGTCGCGCAACAGATGGGGGCGGGTACGCACGCTAGCGATATCGGGACCGATATCGCAGCGTGTAAAGCGGCCTTTACTCACATATTTTTAATTGATCCCAATGTTAAGGCAGCCAGGGACGGCTCCAGGTTTTTGTGGTCCCCGGTTGAGTCTCAGTGGGCCCCATCCACACACAGACACACACATACACATACAGGCATACGTACATATACATATTTGAAGACAAATTCACAAAAATACATTTAAACAGACAAATATATGCACAGTCATATACACTGACATACATGCAGACACAGACGCATTACAGGTGTTAATATGGAGAAGTCACAAGCAGCCTCACTCACCTCTCCCGCTTGTTTCCAGCTCCTCCAGGACATATGGCTGTGTTGCATGATGGCCATCACTAACAGACATGACTGCCCACCATGCACACTGACACAGCACTGATGTATATACATCACAGGAGGGGCTGGGGCCTACAATAAATACATTACAGGAGGGGCAGGGGGCATAGACATTACTGGGGGGGCATAGACGTTACTGGAGTGGAAAACCGCTCTGGTGGCGTACACATTACTGGGATGGGTGGCTTAGCGCTCTGGGGGACCCATATAGTTCTGGGGTGCCGCATAGACTGCTCTGATTCATATATACACACACACAGCTCTGCTTCAAACACACAGCTCTGCTTCACACACACAGCTCTGCTTCACACACACAGCTCTGCTTCACACCACACATCTTTCTTCAGCTCTGCTTCACACACACACACACAGCTCTGCTTCACACACACACACACAGCTCTGCTTCACACCACAAATCTTTCTTCAGCTCTGCTTCACACACAGCTCTGCTTCACACCACACATCTTTCTTCAGCTCTGCTTCACACACACACACACAGCTCTGCTTCACACCACACATCTTTCTTCAGCTCTGCTTCACACACACACACACACACACAGCTCTGCTTCACACCACACATCTTTCTTCAGCTCTGCTTCTCTCACACACACAGCTCTGCTTCACACCACACATCTTTCTTCAGCTCTGCTTCTCTCACACACACACACACACAGCTCTGCTTCACACACAGACACACACACAGCTCTGCTTCACACACAGACACACACACAGCTCTGCTTCACACCACACATTTCTTCAGCTCTGCTTCACACACACACAGCTCTCTTTCACACACACTCACACACAGCTCTGCTTCACACACAGACACACACACAGCTCTGCTTCACACCACACATATTTCTTCAGCTCTGCTTCACACACAGCTCTGCTTCACACACACAGCTCTCTTTCACACACACACACACACACACAGCTCTGCTT
Organism: Anomaloglossus baeobatrachus; assembly: GCF_048569485.1. Lineage (NCBI taxonomy): Eukaryota > Metazoa > Chordata > Amphibia > Anura > Aromobatidae > Anomaloglossus > Anomaloglossus baeobatrachus. The sequence continues at coordinate 28,802,974 of NC_134360.1, read as the reverse complement.
CACACACAGACACACACAGCTCTGCTTCACACCACACATTTCTTCAGCTCTGCTTCACACACACACACAGCTCTCTTTCACACACACTCTCGCACAGCTCTGCTTCACACACAGACACACACACAGCTCTGCTTCACACCACACATTTCTTCAGCTCTGCTTCACACACACACAGCTCTCTTTCACACACACACTCACACACACAGCTCTGCTTCACACACACAGCTCTGCATCACACCACACAGCTCTGCATCACACCACACAGCTCTGCATCACACCACACAGCTCTGCATCACACCACACAGCTCTGCATCACACCACACAGCTCTGCATCACACCACACATCTTTCTTCAGCTCTGTCCCTACCTGCTCTGATGCCATCCTCCTGCTGCTCCGGTATAGGCCGCCATCGTCCTGCTGCTGTTCCGGTGCCGCGGCCATTCTCCTGCTCCGGTTAGTCTCCTCTCCTGGCCGCGGCGTGGGTCTTCTCCGCGGCCGGCCGCGCGCGTGGGTCCTCTCCTCCGCGGCCGGCCGCGCGCGTGGGTCTTCTCCGCGGCGGCGTCCTGCTGTGACGTCCGCGGCGTCCTGCTGTGACGTCCGCAGCATTGGACGCCGCAGCAGAGCAGGGAGCAGGCACACCTCTGACCCCGGAAGTACAAACGATGGTACTTCCGAGGTCAATCAGCGTCCTGTGCCCGCAGCTTGTTTTTGCGTCTTAGAGACGCAGATACAAATAAATGTAGGTGCCCCCCCGAAAACACAGCTGATTTAGACTGTCTTAACGGAGGGGGAGCGGGTGTGAAGAAAAGAAAAAAAAAATTGCTGATGGGTGGCAAGTATGGCCCTGGTGGTGGGGGCCCCCTTGGAAGCTCTTTTGGTGGGGGCCCCGGGGCTGAAGCCCCGCCTGCCCCGCCTATAATCCGGCCCTGCCTCTGCAACTCATCCCCGAACTATTCGATCGGCTCCGAGGAGCTCATGTATTCACCAAGTTGGACCTCCGTGGGGTCTATAACCTGGTTCGCATTCGCTCTGGAGACGAATGGAAGACCGCATTCAACACTCGGGATGGGCACTACGAGTATTGTGTCATGCCCTTTGGTCTGTGTAATGCTCCGGCAGTCTTCCAAGAACTGGTGAACGACGTGTTCAGAGACCTCCTCTATGTCTGTGTCGTGGTGTATCTGGATGACATCCTGGTCTTCTCTCCGGACCTACAGACCCACAGAGAGAACGTGCAGCTAGTACTCCAAAGACTTAGAGAGAACCGTCTGTATGCCAAGTACGAGAAGTGCGTCTTTGAAAAGTCGTCTTTTCCCTTCCTGGGTTATGTAATCTCAGACACTGGCCTGCAGATGGACCCAGAGAAAGTGTCGTCCATCCTCAACTGGCCCCCTCCTTCCGGACTGAAGGCCATCCAACGCTTCCTCGGCTTTGCAAACTATTATCGTCAATTCATCCCGCACTTCTCTGCCCTGACTGCGCCTCTCTCTGCCTTGACTAAGAACGGAGCTAATCCTAAGGACTGGCCACCGGCCCCTGATGCCGCGTTCTGCTCTTTGAAACAGGCGTTTGCTTCTTCCCCGGTTCTCCATCGCCCTGAAGTGAACCGTCAGTTCACCTTGGAGGTGAATGCCTCCTCCTCAGGGGCCGGGGCAGTGTTGATGCAGAAATCCTCCACCGGGAAGATGGTCACCTGCGGATTCGTCTCCAAGAGCTTCTCGGCACCCGAACGCAACTACACCATCGGTGATCGGGAGTTACTGGCCATCAAGCTGGCCTTGGAGGAATGGCGCTACCTCTTGCAGGGAGCAGTATACCCCGTGATCATCTACACAGACCACAAGAATCTGGAGTACCTACGGTCAGCCCAAAGACTGAACCCACGACAAGCCCGCTGGTCCTTGTTTTTTGCTCGATTTTATTTTCAACTCCATTTTCGGCCCGCAGATAAGAACGTGCGGGCAGACGCCTTGTCTAGGTCCTTCATGCCCGTGGAGCAGGAGGAGGAGACGTTCCAGCCCATCATCAGCCCCAGTAAAGTTATTCCGGTGGCTCCTGTCGCTCTGACTCAGATACCCCCAGGGAAAACCTATGTCTCAGATACTGACAGACAGAGAGTCCTGCACTGGGGTCATGCCTCGCAGATCGCCGGCCATGCTGGTCAGAAGAAGACTTGGAGTATGATTGTCCATCACTATTGGTGGCCGTCCCTCCGTAAAGACGTCGCAACCTTCGTCTCAGCCTGTCCATCCTGTGCCCGGAACAAGACACCCAAGCACCTACCATATGGACGTCTTCTGCCTCTGCCCATTCCTTCCGTTCCGTGGCAACATATTGCAATGGACTTCATTACGGACTTACCATTGTCCTCCGGACACACGGTCATATGGGTTGTGGTGGACCGTTTTTCTAAGATGGCTCACTTCGTTCCCATGGCCGGGTTGCCCTCTGCCCAGGATCTAACTGACTCCTTCATACAACACATATTCCGATTGCATGGCTTTCCTGCACACATTGTGTCCGACAGAGGAACTCAGTTTACCTCGCGCTTCTGGAGGGCTCTCTGCAAACATCTGGGAGTATCCTTGGACTTTTCTTCGGCTTACCACCCTCAGTCGAATGGCCAAGTGGAATGGGTCAATCAGATCCTGACCTCCTTCCTGCGCCACTACGTCAACATCCATCACGACGATTGGTCCACGCTCCTTCCTTGGGCTGAATTCTCCCACAACCAACACATCAGCGAGTCCACCTCCAGCTCTCCCTTCCAGGTCGTTTACGGACTTCAGCCTTCTGTCCCGTTGCCAGTATCCTCGGCTTCTGATGTCCCCGCGGCAGATGCTCTGGTCCGGGACTTCTCAGCTATATGGAACGCTGTCAAGACTTCCCTAGAGCGTGCTTCTTTGCGGATGAAGAGACATGCGGACAAGAGGCGCCTGGATCCCCCGTGTTTCTCCCCAGGTGATCTGGTCTGGCTTGCATCCAGATATGTCCGATTGAAGTTACCATCGTACAAGTTGGGTCCTCGTTACATGACCAACTTCCCATAGAGAAAACTCACTCTCCCCCTATTTGCAGTTTGACAGACAGGAGAGTAGGACCAAAGAGACAACTGCTTGTCCCACTTGATGTAGATAAAACACACCTCTCCTCATGCTTGACGTTTAACAGACAGGAGAGCAGGAGCAAAGAGATACTTTTTTTTGTCCAATTTCCTGTAGAGAAACTGCCCTTCTGCCCCTGTTTGCAGTTTGATAGACAGGAAAGCAGGAGTAAAGAGATAATTACTTGTCCCACTTCCTGTAGATACATCCCGCTTTTATCCTGTTTTGAAGTTTGACAGACAGAAGAGCAGGAGCAAAGAGATCATTACTTGTCCCACTTTATGTGGAGGAAACTTGCCTTTCCTCCTATTTGCAGTTTTATAGAAAGGAGAGCAGGAGCAAAAGGATACTTTCTTGTCCAATTTCCTGCAGAGAAAGCGCACTTCTCACCCTGTTTGCAGTTTGACAGATAGGAGAGCAGGAGCAAATAGATAACTACTTGTCCCACTTTCTGTAGAGAAATCCCACCTCTCCTCTTATTTGCAGTTTGACAGACAGGAGAGCAAGAGCAAAGAGATAAAAACTTGTCACACTTCCTGTAGACAAAACTTGCCTCTCCCTTGTTTGCTGCTTGACAGATAGGAGAGCAGCAGCAAAGAGATAATTACATGTCCCACTTCTTGTAGAGAAAACCCTCTTCTCCCTCGGTTTGCTGTTTGCCAGATAGGAGAGCAAGAGCAAAGACTTGTCCCACTTCTTGTACAGAAATCCCGCCTCTCCCTCTGTTTTTTTTAGTTTGACAAACAGGAGAGCAAGATGTTAGAGATAATTACTTGTCCAACTTCATGTAGATAAATTTCGCTCTTCTCCCTTTCTGCAATTTGACAGACAGGAGAGCAGGAGCAAAAAGATAACTACTTGTCCCACTTTATGTGGAGAAAACCCACTTCTGCTTGAAGTTTGACAGACAGGAGAGCAGGAGCAAAGAGATACTTTCCTTTCCAACTTCCTGTAGAGAAACCACCCTTCCCCACCTGTTTGCAGTTTGACAGATAGGAAAGCAGAAGCACATAGATAACTACTTTTCCCACTTCCTGTAGAGAAATCCTGCTTCTCCCCTGTTTGCAGTTTGACAGACAGGAGAGTAAGAGCAAAGAGATAAATACTTGCCACACGTCCTGTATAGAAAACTCACCTCTCCCCTTGTTTGCTGTTTGACAGACAGGAAAGCAGTAGCAAAGAACAAAGTGATGAATACTTGTCCCACTTTTTGTACATCCTGCCTCTCCCCCTTTTTTACGTTTGACAGACAGGAGAGCAAGAGCAAAGAGATAAATACTTGCCACACTTCCTGTAGAGAAAACTTACCTCTCCCCCTGTTTACCAGACAGTAGAGCAAGAGCAAAATGATGAATACTTGTCCCACTTCTTGTACAGAAATCCTGCCTCTCACTCTTTTTTAAGTTTGACAGACAGGAGACCAAGAGCAAAGAGATAAATACTTGTCACACTTCCTGTAGAGAAAACTTACCTCTCCCCCTGTTTGCCAGACAGTAGGGCAAGAGCAACGTGATGAATACTTGTCCCACTTCTTGTACAGAAATCCCGCTTCTCCCCCTTTTTTTTAAGTTTGACAGACAGGAGAGCAAGAGCAAAGACATAACTATTTGTCCTACTCCCTGAAGAGAAATCCCGCTTTTCTCCCTTTCTGCAGTTTGACAGACAGAAGAGCAGGAGTAAAGAGATAATAATTACTTGTCCCACTTTATGTGAAGAAAACCCAGTTCTCCTTCTGCTTGAAGTTTGACAGACAGGAGAGCAGGAGCAAAGAGATACTTTCTTGACCAACTTCCTGTAGAGAAAACTCCCTCTCCCCCTGTTTGCAGTTTGACAGATAGGAGAGCAGGACCAAAAGAGATAACTGCTTTTCTCACTTGTTGTAAGTAAAACCCACCTCTCCTCGTGCTTGAAGTTTGACAGACAGGAGAGCAGGAGCAAAAAGAAACTTTCTTGTCCAACCTCCTGCAGAGAAACCGCCCTTCTTCCCCTGTTTGCAGTTTGACAGACAGGAGAGCAGGAGCAAATAGATAACTACTTGTCCCACTTCGTGTAGAGAAATCCCACCTCTCCCCTGTTTGCAGTTTGACAGACAGGAGAGCAGGATCAAAAGAGATAACTGTTTTTCTCACTTGTTCTAGATAAAACCCACCTCTCCTCGTGCTTGACGTTTGACAGACAGGAGAGCAGGAGCAAAGATATACTTTCTTCTCCAACTTCCTGTAAAGAAACCGCCCTTCTTCCCCTGTTTGCAGTTTGACAGACAGGAGAGCAGGATCAAAAGAGATAACTGATTTTCTCACTTGTTCTAGATAAAACCCACCTCTCCTCGTGCTTAAAGTTTGACAGAGCAAAGAGATACTTTCTTGACCAACTGCCTGTAGAGAAAACTCCCTCTCCCCCTGTTTGCAGTTTGACAGACAGGAGACCAAGAGCAAATAGATAACTGCTTGTCACACTTTCTGTAGAAAAATCTTGCTTCTCCCCTGTTTGCAGTTTGATACACAGGAGAGCAGTAGCAAAGAGATCATTTTTTTTCTCTGACTTTCTGTAAAGAAAACCCCTCTGTCCCCCTGTTTGTTGTTTGTCAGACAGGAGAGCAGGAGCAAAGAGCTACTAGTCCCAATTCCATTAGAGAGATACATATTTGTTCTGCTTCTTTTAATTTATCTTGGGGTTTCTCTGGTGCTGGAGATTACACTTGACTAGTTACCGGATGGAGACATCTAGTGGTCAGCACTTTGGAGTGATATTTTTGGGGATAGGGCAACATTATTTATTTATGTATCTATTTGACACTTAATCTATCAAATGATATCAAGTTGTAGAAAGTACAGGGACCGTATAAAGCCCTGGTGGGCTAGGGGAGTTATCAATTAAGCAATGCAGTGACTATATCTGCTCCCAATATGAAACTTTGTAGACAGCACTTTTTGGAATGCTGTTTTGCCACTTTAGGTTTAATTTAGGTGATTTGGAATAAATTGCAGATCATGAGATAATACATTGCATTGATTGCAATGATGAGCCAATAACAGCGGAGCCGGGATAATGGCGCGGAGTCTGCTGACTCGTTACATTATCTGCAGGACGATATTAGAAACTTACAAGTTTTCTATCTCGGAGTCATTTTCTAGAAACATCCTTGGAAATGTGTTCCTCGCTGAGTAGCAGTAAAATGACTTTTAAATTGGCAGCAGAAGCGATTCCTAACCCGGTATATCCTATTTCAATAAGCAATTGTTAATACACTTCCCCATACATTATCTGCAATCATTGATAGGAATGTGTTTTGTTAAATAGAGGATATATCATCAGGAAAATGGAGATTTGCAACAGTTCTAGCTAGGTAGTCATGAACCAGGAAGACCAGGATGAACAGCAGACGTAGCTAATCACTGTGTCACTGGATACATTGTATAATAGGTTATCACAGTAATGTCTCTGCCACTAGTATTGTCGCGCCCCCGGTGTCCCGGCACCGCTCCTTACCCACTGATCCGGTCCCAGTGTCCCGGCACCGCTCCATACCCACTGATCCGGTCCCCGTGCTCACCGACCGCAGCCGCGGCTCCCGCTCCTGCTCCCCTGCGTCCCCCGTGCTTCCTGCTCGGCGGTTCCCCCGGCTTGCTGTGACTCGGGACTCTGCCCCCGGCTCCTCTGCATCCTGTCCCCGGCCTCCTGTGCTTGCCTCTGGCTCCCGGGCTTCGCGCACTAGGTCGCGGGCACGCTCATTCACCTTTTCTTAAAGGGCCAGCATCCCTGGAACAGGAGATGGCTGATTGCAGGTGCAGGGTATAAAAGACTTCCTGTTAAATACGGACGGTGCTTGTTCAACATGTTCCCACAGCTAAGTATCTTGTGATTGTGTTCAAGGCCTCTGTGTCCTGTTCCTGTATTAATCCTGTCTCTGTCCTCAGAACCTGACGCCCGGTGTGTGCCACAGCTGGTCCGGTTCCCTGGAGATTCCCCGGTGTCCGTTAGCAGTGGACCTCTCCATCGTCCCTCTGCTTCACTCCGGATTACATCTGAAGTCTCCAGCCTGCACTCGTCACTGGTCCCGGACTCCGCCTGTTGTCTTCACCCGGCTCCGGTCATCCGTTCCAATTCCCTCCGGTCCAAAGACATCACGGGACTGGCCTCAGTATTCCCTCCGGACTCTCCAAGGACGCTCCCGGTATCCCGCCTGTGTTCCGGCCACTGTGCATGTAGGCCCTCTGGGGTGGTCGCCAGACAGTCCCTGTATAGGGGTTCGCTCTTGGTGGCCTCCCTGGGGGAGTCCGGTGCATGGTCCCATGGGTCCACCCCTGGACTGAACGTAACAAGTATCAAGGAACACTAGTGATCTTATCTATATTAGTGTAGGAAGGAAGAAATGTAGGAAAAATATGAGAGGAGGAAGGAAGAAAAAGGAATGAAGGAGGGAGGGAAAAAAGGGAGGAATGAAATAGAGGTGAGCATGGAAGATAGGAAAGAAAGAAAAAAAAGGTAATGTAGGAAGAAAGGGAGGAAGGAAGAAAATGGAACAAGGAAGGATAGAGAAGAGAGGAGGAAGGAATGAAGAAAGTTAGGATTAAGAAACAAAAGAGAAAATGAAAAAAAATTATGGAGAAAAGGAAGTAAAGAAAGAACAACTGGAAGGAAAAAGTGGAATGAAAGAATAGAGACAGGGGTACTTTACATGCTGCGACATCGCTAGCATTTGCTGGTGATGTCGAGCGCGATAGCACCTGCCCCCGGCGTACGGCCGATATGTGGTGATTGTTGCCATAGTGAACATTATCGCTACAGCAGCGTCACACGCACATACCTCCTCTGCGACGTCGCTGTGACCGGTGAACCGCCTCCTTTCTAAGGGGGCGGTTCGTTCAGCGTCACAATGACGTCACAGCAGCATCACTGAACCGCCGCCCAATAGAAAAGAAGGGGCGGAGATAAGTGGCCGGAACATCCCACCCACCTCCTTCCTTCCTCCTCTTTCCAGTGGACGCGGGTAAGGAGATGTTCGTCGCTCCCGCGGTGTCACACATAGCGATGTGTGCTGCCGCAGGAACGACAAACAACATCGTACCGGTGGCAGCAGCGAAATGAACGAGGTGTCAACGATCACCGTTTTGGAACGATTTTGCGATCATTGATCGTGGCTCATTAGTGTTACACGCTGCGATGTTGCTACCGGCGCTGGATGTGCGTCACTAACGACGTGACCCCGACAATATATCGGCAGCGATGTTGCAGCGTGTAAAGTACCCCTAAGTGTCACTCTGTACAAAGGGCTGGTAAGAAGTATTACAGCTTATTCCCCACTAGGTGGCAGCAGAGTAGTGAAGGAGAGTCAAAGTAACACTGTAACATAAAGGAGGCTGAAGTACAGCAGAGTAACATCAGCAGGCAGTTCACAGGCGAACCACCGGGGGCAATAGAGTAGTCAAACAGACAGGGTCAAGCTGGGAAAGTCAAGTCAGTGCAGAGGGAGGATTAAGATCAGGTCAGAAAACAGAACCGAGGTCAGATGCCGGGAGATCAGGTATGCAGAGGGAAACACAAAGGGCACAGGGGACAGAAGACAAGACCGGAGGGTGAGGATACAAAAACACATGAAGGAGGATGAACCAGGATGGGTAAACAAATGACAAATGAAGGGAGGAAAAAGAGGAGGAAGTAATGAATGAAGTTAGGAAGGAAGAAATGAAAGAAAAAAAAGAAAATAATATGGTTATGGAGAGAAGGAATTAAAGAAAGAGCAAAGGAAAGGAAAAAGAGATAAGGAAGGAACAAGTGGAATGAAAGAAAATAGGAAGTAAGGAAATGGACTAAAAAGAAAGAGAATGAAGAGGGGGAAAAAGAAGGCAGGAATGAAGAAAGTTAGGAAGGATGAAAGGAAAGAAAAAAAGGAAAAAACATTATGTGATAAGGAAATAAAGAAAGAGCAAAGGAAAGGAAAAAGAGATAAGGAAGAATAAAGAGGAATGGAAGAAGAGAGGTAGTAAGTGAGGAAATGGACTAAAGAAAATAAAGAGAATGAAGGGAGGAAACAAAGAAAGCATGAATGAAGGACGTTAGGAAGGAAAAAAGGAAAGAAAAAAAGGAAAAATTATGGAGAGAAGGAAGTAAAGAAAGGACAAAGGAAAGGACAAAGGTAAGGAAGGAAAGAGTGGAATGAAATAAAAGAAAGTAAGGAAATGGACTAAAGAAAGGAAAAAGAGAATGAAGGGAGGAAAAAGAGAAGGAAGGAATGAAGGAAGGTATGGAGGAAGAAATGAAAGAAAAAAGGAAAAAATATGGAGAGAAGGAAGTAAAGAAAGGGCAAAGGAAAGGAAAAAGGTAAGGAAGGAAACAGTGGGATGAATTAAAAAAGAAGTAAGGAAATGGACTAAAGAAAGGAAAGAGAATGAAGGGAGGAACAAGAGAAGGAAAGAATGGAGGAAGTTAGGGAGGAAGAAATGGAAGAAAAGAGGAAAAAAAATATGGAGAGAAGGAAGTAAAGAGAGCATAGGAAAGGTACAAGAGATAAGGAAGATAAGGAAGGTAAGAGTGAAATTGAAAGAAAAGAGGATGTAAGGAGATGGACTAAAGAAAGGAAGGAGAATGAAGGAAGGAAGTTAAAAAGAAGGAAGAAGAAAGCAAAGAAAAAAAGATTGAAAGGAGGAAGTAAAGAAAGAGCAAAGGAAATAAAATCCCACCAAGGACACCATCTGCAAGGAGTTTGTATGTTCTCCCCGTGTTTGCGTGGGTTTCCTCCGGGGTCTCCGGTTTCCTCCCACATCAAAAGACATACGGATAGGGACTCTAGATTTTAAGCCCCAATGGGGACAGTGTTGCCAATGTATGTAAAGCGCTGTGGAATTAGTAGTGCTATATAAATGAATAAAATTATTATTATAAAAAAAAAATAGAAATAAAAAGAAAAGAGCAGAATGAAAGAAAAGAGGAAGTGAGAAAGGAGATGAACTAAAGAAAGGAAAGAGAATGAAGGAATGGAGGTAGGAAGGTAGAAAAGAGCATGAAGCTGGAAGCAGACACTCTCTGGACACAAGCACTTCTTTATTTACTGATACACTGGTATATTCTGGTAAAACACCCGGATGATGTATTATAGCGGTGGATTGGAAATAGTCCTGTGCACAGGGAATAGTCAATATCAGGAATCCTGTGCACAGATTTCATTATAAAATCTGTTTCCTTCTAATTGAGTGTAGATGGCAATACAATACCCCATGGTTTCTCCCATGAAGCTCATAAATATTCACAGCTCAGCTGAACCAGAGCCCCTGGGGGTGCGCGACAGGGGCACCAAAAGAGACAAGTGAGGGGGGCCATCTACTGCCAACTGGATAAAGGGTCTGAAAGGTTCTTATTCTCCAGCTGACAAATGTTGGGTGGTGGTGTGACCCTGCGGCTCCCTTTCCACACCATCCCTCACTGTGTGCAGGTCATCTGTTCCTCTGCAGGACACCTTTGGTTTTTGGAAGGAGCCTCCCGCCCTGTGCATTACACCCTCTGAAAGCCTCTCAGCTTTTGCTGCTCACTCGACACGTCTTTATTTACATTGTATTGCAGCATGAATTATTTGTATAGTATTTATATAGTATATTCTATTTACAGTATATCTCAGCATTAATTCTTTGTAGTGTATGGTGCCATTAGAGCACAGTATTGCAGCATAATCTACTTACAGTGTATAGCAGTATGAATTATTTTTACTGTGTGGCACCACTAGAGCGCAGTATTGCAGCATAATCTACTTACAGTATATTTCAGCGTTAATTCTTTGTACTGTGTGGTGCCATTAGAGTGCAATATTGCATTATAACAAATTTACAGTGTATTTCAACATTAATTGTTTGTGCTGTATGGTGCCATTAGAACACAGTATTACAGCATAATCTACTTACAGTGCATAGAGGCATGAATTCTTTGTACTGTGTAATGCCATTAGAGTGCAGTATTGCAGCATAATCAACTTACAGTGTGTAGCAGCATTATTTTTTTTGTACTATATGGTGCCATTAGAGCAGCATAATATACTTACAGTGTATTTCAGCATTAATTCTTTGTATTATATGGTGCCATTAGAGTGCAGTATTGCAGCATAATCTACTTACAGTGTATTTCAGCATTAATGCTTTGTACTATATAGTGCCATTAGAGTCCAGTAGTGCAGCATAATCTACTTACAGTGTATTTCAGCATTAATTCTTTCTATTATACGGTGCCATTAGAGCACAGTATTGCAGCATAATCTACTTACAGTGTATTTCAGCATTAATTATTTGTACTATATGGTGCCATTAGAGCGCAGTATTGCAGCATAATCTACTTACAGTGTATTTCAGCATTAATTGTTTGTACTATATGGTGCCATTAGAGTCCAGTATTGCAGCATAATCTACTTTCAGTATATAGCGGCATTAATTCTTTGTACTATAGGGTGCCATTAGAGTCCAGTATTGCAGCATAATCTACTTTCAGTGTATAACGACATTAATTCTTTGTACCATATAGTGCCATTAGAGCGCAATATTGCATCATAATCAATTTGCAGTGTATTTCAGCATTAATTCTTTGTACTATATGGTGCCATTAGAGTCCAGTATTGCAGCATAATCTACTTACAGTGTATTTCAGCATTAATTCTTTGTATTATAGGGTGCCATTAGAGTCCAGTATGGCAGCATAATCTACTTTCAGTGTATAACGACATTAATTCTTTGTACCCTATAGTGCCATTAGAGCGCAATATTGCATCGTAATCAATTTGCAGTGTATTTCAGCATTAATTCTTTGTACTATATGGTGCCATTAGAGTCCAGTATTGCAGCATAATCTACTTACAGTGTATTTCAGCATTAATTCTTTGTACTATAGGGTGCCATTAGAGTCCAGTATGGCAGCATAATCTACTTTCAGTGTATAACGACATTAATTCTTTGTACCCTATAGTGCCATTAGAGCGCAATATTGCATCGTAATCAATTTGCAGTGTATTTCAGCATTAATTCTTTGTACTATATGGTGCCACTAGAGTGCAGTATTGCAGCATAATCTACTTACAGTGTATTTCAGCATTAATTATTTGTACTATATGGTACTATTAGAGCGCAGTATTGCAGCATAATCTACTTACAGTGTATTTCAGCATTAATTCTTTGTACTATATGGTGCCACTAGAGTGCAGTATTGCAGCATAATCTACTTACAGTGTATTTCAGCATTAATTATTTGTACTATATGGTACTATTAGAGCGCAGTATTGCAGAATAATCTACTTACAACGTATGGTGACACTATTTCTTCACATTAAAACATTTAAAAGCCACCTAATGACAATGGGCAATGTCAATGACAAGAGCTCCTTGAAGTAACACGTGTAATAATCGTCCCGTACATCAATGGTCGTTCATTATCTTAGGAATAATAATCATTTGTAGACTTCGATGAGCGTTTTCAAAGGCTTTACTGATCCCATCCGACTTAATTTCAGTAACGTCATGAGTCGGAACAGATCACTATCAAATCTGTCATGCTTGTCATAACACGGCTCTTAAATAGGAGCTATCACTACCCCAGAGATATTTCTGCTAAGGAACGCGGCTGTTTAATGGTGTTTAACATTTCCTTCCACGTTTCCAGAGCAGGCTTTTATGGTGGAGACAACTGTCACTATTTGCCGGTCCTCGCTGCCAGGACTGATAAGTACTCGCCGTCTTCACACTTCCGAACTTTTATTCCTGCCATATGCGAATGGAGATAATTAAGAGCAATATCGGGGAGACGGAGGAGACGCGTGCGGCCGGATCGGAAAAAAGCGATCCACATTAGTTACATGTGAAGGAATTCAGAGCACAGCGTTGGAAATCTGATGTTCTCCTTAATGGGGGGTGTCAAGATTTACACTGTTCTTATACCTGCTGGCTATAGAGTATATGGTGCACGATGATTGACAGCTCCAATCCTCGGCAGAATTGGTTTATTTTTCTCAGAAAGCAATAGAAATTCTCAAGGAAAAAAAAATCTCCTTGTACTTTCTATATATAAATCAGATATCATTTCTGGCTTCTTTTTTTTGTGTATACAGTACAGACCAAAAGTTTAGACACACCTTCTCATTCAAAGAGTTTTCTTTATTTTCAGGACTCTAAAAATTGTAGGTTCACATTGAAGACATCAAAACTATGAATTAACACATGTGGAATTAAATACTTACAAAAATGTGAAACAACTGAAAATATGTCTTATATTCTAGGTTCTTCAAAGTAGCCACCTTTTGCTTTGATTACTGCTTTGCACACTCTTGGCATTGTCTTGATGAGCTTCAAGAGGTAGTCACCAGAAATGGACTTCCAACAGTCTTGAAGGAGTTCCCAGAGATGCTTAGCACTTGTTGGCCCTTTTGCCTTCACTCTGCGGTCAAGCTCACCCCAAACCATCTCGATTGGGTTCAGGTCTGGTGACTGTGGAGGTCAGGTCATCTGGCGTAGCACCCCATCACTCTCCTTCTTAGTCAAATAGCCCTTACACAGCCTGGAGGTGTGTTTGGGGTCATTGTCCTGTTGAAAAATAAATGATGGTCCAACTAAACGCAAACCGGATGGAATAGCACGCTGCTGCAAGATGCTGTGGTAGCCATGCTGGTTCAGTATGCCTTCAATTTTGAATAAATCCCCAACAGTGTCACCAGCAAAGCCCCCCCACACCATCACAGCTCCTCCTCCATGCTTCACGGTGGGAACCAGCCATGTAGAGTCCATCCGTTCACCTTTTCTACAAAGACACGGTAGTTGGATCCAAAGATCTCAAATTTGGACTCATCAGACCAAAGCACAGATTTCCACTGGTCTAATGTCCATTCATTGTGTTCTTTAGCCCAAACAAGTCTCTTCTGTTGCCGGTCCTTAGCAGTGGTTTCCTAGCAGCTATTTTACCATGAAGGCTGCTGCACAAAGTCTCCTCTTAACAGTTGTTCTAGAGATGAGAAGGTGTGTCTAAACTTTTGGTCTGTACTGTGTATATATATATATATATATATATATATATATATATGTGTGTATCTGATGGTTTTATGTATATCACATTTACCTAAATGCATTCTGATCTATTGTTATTGCATTATTTAGTAGAATGTATGTGACACGGCCCACTAGGGCTGTTGGGGCACTCAGATCCGGGCCGGTTCTGTCTGGGAGGTCACAAGGCGAGGCCCGACTCCGTGACCCTGCCGGTGTCGTTTTAAATGAGGGGGGAATTTACAGGGGATAATGAGTCGTGACGCCACCTGTGGTTTTCGGCAATGTATGGCTGACGCTGCTGGACGGGACCACTATGGCAGCCGTAGGTAGTCTTTAGCAGATGAAGTGTTTGAATAGCGCGGCGCTGGCGGTGCAGACAATGATTCCAGGACACAGCGGGATGCAGTCATTAGCTCTTTTACTCACAGTTGGCAGTTCCAGGTTATCACGACCGACCAGTCAAACACTGCCCTTGGAGTCCTGCGGTGATGGTATCTAGCCAATCCCCAGGTAACTTGGAGACACAAAACCGGTGTCCCTTTCTGCAGTCCCTTTCCTGGTCATCTTCCTGCGCTGCACCTCACACACAGTGCCCTGAGCCGGTGTCTGCGGGCCTTGTCCGGGAGGCTCCTCTGCCCTATCCCTCAGCCCTCTGTGGTCACCTTTTCGGCGGATTCGCGTGTGGCTGCGGCTTCGGCACATGAAGATACCTCAGCGTCCGGTTTGCTAGCTGAGCCTAGTTTTTCTCCACTAGTCTAGGGGTCGGTTTCACTTTGTGGCCTAGTCCCTCCACACCGGGGCGTCGGATGTGGATGCAAGCCCCACCGGTGGTTCTCTCACTGCCTGTGGCTCTAGGACCCCTTCTTCCTCTTTTTCTAGGATGAGCTTCACCGGCTCCAGTCCTCAGGACCTCTATCTCCCTTCCATCGTTCACCTTCTACCTTCAGTTTCTTTTTCTTTTCTGTTCTCACTTGTTCTGCCTAGTTCCACCCAATACCTAAACCTCACCTCCAGACTAGCTCTGGTGCTGTGCTCTTGCCCTTAGGAGAAATTTTGCTCTCACCCTGGCCTGAAGTGGTGTGTCTATGCTATGAGTGTGTGGACAATGACCTGTACCCCTCCTTACGAGAGAATGGGGTACCATACCTCTGGCTGAGGTGCAGTACCTCTGTGGCGACTGGACCCTCAGGGGCGCCACATATGGAAATGGGCTGTCATCCCAAAAATGAGACCATCAGGCGCTAATTACATCTGAGCACATTTTTTGAAATTCGAATTTGGTAGGTACAACAAAAATGTTTTCCCAAGTATTCGATTTGCGGCAAATACGTTTTTGAGAATCTCAAAAATGGAAAGATTGTAATTAATCGGAAAATATTCATGAAGGAGAGAAGAGGAAAATGAGCGAGAGAGAGAGTAATGCCCGTATCGGCGTCCCCGCACTTTCCTGCCTCTCTTCCCCAGCGGGGACGTTGGTTCTCTCAGCTGCCCAGCCGTCCTGCAGTAGCTACCCCATCTCCAGTCCATGCTGCTGTCTCCCAGAGCCTGTGTACACCTCACAGACTTCCTGGTTATGCCCAAAGGGTGCGCGCAAGGCCACACCACTTTTCTTAAAGGGCCCGCACTCCCTGACCCAGAAGTGCTTCTCAAGTAAGCTGTGAAGTCTCATTTATTTAAGGCACCTTCTTCTTAAGGAAGGTGCCTGGGCAACGAGTTAGTTGCGTTGCTAGTTCTCAGTTCTTGCTGCTGCTAATGTGCTGCCTTCTACTGTTGATTTGTTCCTCTGTTTCAGTGCACTCCTTATCTGCTGCTGCTGCGACCACCTACGCCGGCTGTCTGCTACGATACCAACTGCTGCAAAAATCAATGCCGGTCACTGCTGCTGTAGCCATCCATCCCAGACGGACCCACTACTTTGTTTGCCTGCTGCTGTCACATCTACCAGAGACTGTACTGTGTCTGTGGCGACAGATGCTGCGGTATCGCGGATCCCCTGGGGCTGCCCTCTGCCGGCTGCTTACCATCATCTGTACTTGCTGCCACCACCAGTAGCAGTAGAGATGACTCGGTAGTCAGTCCAGTTTGCTCCCCCATGCAAGTGAACGGGACCTTCAGTACAGTGCACCCACTAATACAGTGCTCGCCCCGTGAGCATAACAGATAGGACCCCATTGATCATAAGAGCTTACACTCTACAGGAGAGTGAGAGGACCCTGCTACCCATAAGAAATTATACTCTACCAGAGAGAGAGGACCCCGCTGACTATAAGAGCTTACACGCTACAGGAGAGGGCGAGGACCCCGCTGACCATAAAAGCTTACACTCTACAGGAGAGAAAAAGGGAGGACCCCACTGATCATAAGAACTTACACTCTACAGAGAGAGGACAATACTGACCATAAGAGCTTACACTGTACAGAAGAGAAAGAAAGAGGACCTCGCTGACCAAAAGAGCTTACACTGTACAGGAGAGAGAGGACTCGGCTGACCATAAGAGCTGAAACCCTACAGGGGAGAGAGAGGACAACGCTTACCATAAAAGCTTACACTCCACAGGAGAGAAAGGACCCTGCTGACCATAAGAGCTTACACTCTATAGGAGAGAGAACCCAGCTGACCATAAGAGCTTACACTCTACAGGAGAAAGAGAGGACCCGCTGATCATAAGAACTTACACTTTACAGAAGAGAGAAAGCACTCCACTGTCCATAAGAGCTTACACTCTACATGAGAGAGAGAGAGGACCCCATTGATCATAAGAGCTTACACTCTATAGGAGAGAGAAGACCCTGCTAACCATAAGAGCTTACACTCTACAGGAGAGAGAGAGGATCCCACTGACCATAAGAGCTTACACTCTACAGAAGAGAGAGGACCTCGCTGACCATAAGAGCTTACACTCTACAGAAGAGAGAGAGGACCCTGCTGAGCATAAGAGTTTACACTTTACAGGAGAGAGGACCCTGCCGACCATATGAACTTACAATCTACAGTAGAGAGAGGACCCCACTGACTATAAGAGCTTACACTCTATAGGAGAGTAAGAGGACCCTACTAACCATAAGAGTTTACACTCTACAGGAGATAAATGACTCTGCTGACCATCAGAGCTTACACTCTACAGGAGAGATAGGACCCCACTGACCATAAGAGCTCACATTCTAAAGGAGAGTGAGGGGATCCTACTGACCATAAGAGCTTACATGGAGAGAGAAAGAGAGGACACTGCTGACCATAAAAACTTACACTCTATAGGAAAGAGAGTAACCGCTGTCCATAAGAATTTACACCATACAGGAGAGGTATACTTACCCAGTGACTATGGAGATGGGTAATGACTCTGCCGTACAATCTGCTCCTCTGGGGAAGACAAATAAAACATCTTTACGTTGCGCTCACCCATACGTAGTAAAGTCGTTCTCGGCATCATCTTCCTGTGTTCTCCATAAGAGAGGCGTCTGGCAGCCGCTTATCCGTAGTTCAAACTTCTCTTTGACCTAAAAGAAACCCACATTTTTAGATACAATATAAAAGTAACAAAGCAAAAAAAAATAGAATTCTATATTTATAGTAAATCTCAAATAGTAAATATTTTCCTTCCGGCCTCCTCTCCATTGATTTCTATGGGTAAATGACCTGTTTTGCCTGTAAACGCGTCAGCGGTGATATATAGACGATCATCATGGGTCGTTGGCTGCCCAATATAAAATACAATAAAAAGCAAAAATATTGTATCGGAATGAGAATATATTTTACCGTATGTGTAACCCGACAGATATTTATTGGTAGCTTTAGGATAGACGGATAAAAAAAAAATTCCCCGTCCGGCGCCCGGGCCTCTGACATCACGACTCGCCACCTCTGGTAATTAGACCGACATTAGGTATAAATCATATTCTAGAGCTCTAAAATTGCCAATAAAGAAGACTTTCTATTCTGTCACTAGCAGCGGCATTTTTTTTTTATCTTCTTAAATTATGCTACATAATGGCAATTTCTGCACTTTTCTGCAAGCCCACGGATATCGCAGAGCCTTAGGAATAGATGGGACGCTGATTTATTATGGAGCAGTAGAACTTTTACTACTTGACAGCAAGAAAAGTTTCGGTATATGAGCCGGGGGCCTCCTGACACTCGTGTACAGACGTTACGGTCGCGGCAGTTACCGGGGGTTGACTTTAATATTTGTATATAGTTCTATTGTCAAGGAAAAAGGGGGGTAAAAAACAAATAAATAGGAATATTCACTTCATTTCCATATGTTGTAGAATTTTAGGCTTTTTTATGTTTGTGCTTGCCAACATAAAATCAGCAGCGTGGAATATTTCTTGGCGGAAGGGTCCTTGTGACATTTGATTGCAAAAATAAATGCACAATGACTGCTTTTTTTTGTAATATATATTAAAAAAACCAAATACGGACATATATTCCAATCCACTTAATCTTTATAACTAATGCCAAACTGCATAAGCTTAAAAAATCGGCCACATCTTGACACAATTTGGATATATATTTGAAATCACATTTTTTATTTGTTTTTTGTCCGGTTTTATTTTTTATTTTTTTGCACCAAATTCTTCAAAATAGAACAATTAGTTCATGTATTTAAAAATTAAAAATGATCTTTATTTTGTCCTTAAGTAGCTTTGCCAATATTTAGAGTAATAAGTCATGTTCTTAAAATTAAGAAATAAAGACAAATGAAATGACTTTTGGGATTTATTTTATTACTTTTTTTAAAAAAATTAAAAATTATCTTTTTTTTTTTTACAAAGTAGTTTTGCAAATATTTAGAGTAAAAGTCATGTTCTTAAAATTAAAAAATAAAGACGAATGAAATGACATTTGGGATTTATTTTTTTTTACTTTTTTTTACATCAATTTCTCTCAAATAGAACAATTAGTTCATGGATTTAAAAATTTAAAAATGATCTTTATTTTTGTCCTTAAGTAGTTTTGCAAATTTTTAAAAAGTAAAAAAAGTCATGTTCTTAAAATTAAAAAAATAAAGACAAATTAAATGACTTTTGGTATTTATTTTTTTACTTTTTTTTTTTTTTTGCACCAATTTCTCCCAAATACAACAATTAGTTCATGGATTTAAAAATTAAAAATGATCTTTTTTTTTTGTCAAAGTAGCTTTGCAAATATTTAGAGTAAAAAGTCATGTTCTTAAAATTAAAAATAAAGACAAATGAAATGACTTTTGGGATTTATTTTTTTACTTTTTTTGCACCAATTTCTCCCAAATAGAACAATTAATTCATAGATTTAAAAATTAAAAAATGATCTTTTTTTTGTCAAAGTAGTTTTGCAAATATTTAGAGTAAAAAGTCATGTTCTTAAAATTAAAAAATAAAGACAAATGAAATGACTTTTGGGATTTATTTTTTTTACTTTTTTTTTTTACATCAATTTCTCCCAAATAGAACAATTAATTAGTTCAACGATTTAAAAATTAAAAATGATCTTTTTTTTTTGTCCTTAAGTAGTATTGCAAATATTTAGAGTAAAAAGTCATGTTCTTAAAATTAAAAAATAATAAAGACAAATTAAATGACATTTAGTATTTATTTTTTTACTTTTTTTTGCACCAATTTCCCCCAAATTGAACAATTAGTTCAAGGATTTAAAAATTAAAAATGATCTTTACTGTTGTCCTTTATTATTTCTTGTAATTTTTTAAAAAGTAAAAAGTCATGTTCTGCAAAAAATAAATAAAGACAAATGAAATGATTCTTGGGAACTTAGGGGAAAAGGAAGAGAGGAGACTTGTACAAAACTTTAGAAAGTTTTAAAAAGTCGAAATTGATTAATTAGATGAAGATATCCTGAATAGAAAAATGTCAAACAGAATAATAATAATAATAATAATAATAATAATAATATAAAAACAAAATACGACTTCCGGTTCCGGTCCTGGCCGCGGTGGAGGCATAAAGGAGAAGCTCCTGCCCCCCCCGAGAAAAGCAGTCAGACAGCAGCCCCCCCGCATCGGAGTCCGGGACGGGAGGGACCCAGCCTGAAAGCGGAGATCTGCAGCTATGGACAGATACCTGCTGAGGAGCGCCAGCGGCGGTGAAGGGCCCGGGAGAGGCGGCGACGCTGTGGACATGAGGGGAATGGAGGAGAGGAACATGGCGCCGATGAGTGGGCCGGGGGCGGAGCCAGAGGTGCGGGGAAGAGACGCGATGGAGCCGGGTCGGAGCGAGGGATTAGCAGAGGACACGGCTGCAGAGGCAGAGGACTGTGGAGCTGGAGACAGGTGGCTGCAGGGGTCGGAGGAGGGCAGCTCGCAGTGGGAGGATGAGGGGGAGGTGGGGGGAGAGACTGGAGAGGAGGACGCTGGCGTTATGGAGGGGAGCTATGGAGGAACAGGAGGGCTGGAGGAAAACGAAACCCAGCGAAGTAGAGGGCCCAGAGGGAGACAGCCGCAATACAGGAGGAGATCAACCTCAGGCACCCCCTGTAAAGGAGGAAAAAAAAAACAACAGCAGGATCCAATGACATCTCAATTTTACAAGACATCTGAGGGAGGCAGAGATTCAATGCAAATAAGCAGATCTAAGAAAGCAGCACCACCTGCTGACCAAAACAAGCAAGTGCAAGAGTTCCATATGGATTACAAAAAACTGGCAGTAGAAGTAGCATCTCACTTGTCCAAAGACATAAAAATAGCCATTGAAGTAGCCGTACAAACTTCACTAGCCGCCATGCAGAAGCAATTGGCTGATCATTCAAAGAGACTCACAGAAGCAGAGCAAAGAATCTCTAACTCTGAGGAGACAATCCTGACCATGCAAGAACAGATAGCAACTCTTGTAAAATCTAATGATTACCTGAGAGACAAGGCAGAGGACCTAGAAAACAGATCGAGACGAAACAATCTTCGCATTGTGGGGCTGCCAGAATCGGTAACACCGGGACAGCTGGACAATATTTGTGAGGCGGAACTACCACAGGCGCTGGGCATAAAGGCGAAATTTAGAGTGGAGAGAGCCCACAGAGTGGGACCATTGAGGCAGCAAGAGGCGAAGGAGGGAGAAGGGCAAAATTCAAGCAATAAACCGCCCACAAGAGCCAGACAGGTGATAGTCAAATACCTTGACTACAAGCACAAAGAGGAAATTCTGAAAGCCTTTAGAGAACGAAAGCGACCTTTACAATACCAAGGAAATAGACTGCTGATCTTTGGGGATTATTCCGTTGATGTGTCCAAACGGAGGAAGGACTTCAGTAAACTGTGCACATTTCTGTACAATAAAAGAATAAAATGCCAACTACTCTACCCGGCAGTGCTGAAGGTCAGGAACTCCAATGGTTCGTTCTCATACTATAAAGATCACAAAGAGGCGGAAAATATTCTCATGTCAGAACATAAAGGGAACCGGATGGAGGGGCAGGAGAGGAGACCCAGTGGAGGAGAAAACTTCAGAAAAGGTTCCCCAACGGGTTCGAGAGGAGAAGGTGGACAACGCGGAAGGCAAACACAACCCGAGGCCAGTGGAGAGGGGAGACGCAGTCCAGCCCAGCAGTTTAGCCCAGGGATGGGACCCAGGGAGCAGCGTTCTTGAAAGACACCAAGACACAAGATGACTCTTGAACTGATCTCTACTGGCCCTTATCGATCTACCCCCCTGAGTGAGGAAGGTGGCCGAGCCAAGGGGGACGAGCCAGCGTGAAGGGGACGGAGGGGAGACTGAACAAGTCACCTACTCTCCCTCCCCCTCCTCCCCCTTTTTTTTTTTTTTTTCTCTCCTTTTTCTCCTCTCCCCCTCTCTTCTTCCTCTCCCTCTCTCTTTTCTTCCCTACCTCCTCCCTTCTCTCCCCTAATTTGTCTCTGGTGTGTTCTCCCTTCTTTTCTCTTTCTCCCTTCCCCTCTTTTCCCCCCTCGGTGCTTCCCCCCTCTCTCTCTCTATGCCCTCCCCGGTTCTACCTCTCTTGCCTTTTTTCCAATACTACTCCTCGCTTCTTTCTTCTCTTCTCCTCTGCGCTGTTTCTTCCCCTCTCGTGCTTCTTGGCTATGATATCCTTTATCTATTTCTATGCTGGGCTCTTTTATCTCTTTGTCTCTGCTCCGTTGTTCTTCTCTCTTTGTGGATTGCTTTGCAGGTCCAAATACAGTGGGCACGAATGGGTCGGCAGGAAGGTCCCACGAAACTAGGACTAACCCAGTAGATGAACTCTATTTAAGGTCCTACCACTTATAACATAATGTTTTAATCTCTGTATATTACTTCAGATCGTTATGTTTTACGCGGGGGATAGAGCTCTGAATCTGTCTATTGGGGGGGGACTAGGGAGACTCATATTTTGGCCAGGAAAAAGGGAAGCCACTAGCATGGCAAAAAGTGCCGAAAGTCCCACCAAAGGGACAACTTGTTATACTGTTGTAGGATTTATACTTTGCATATGTTGTTTAAGAGTTTACACACAAGTTGGGGAAAAGAAATGCCATTCTGGGGAAACCACGTGTGAAGGATATAATGATAGTCGTGTCTCTCCTACAGCTGGGGACCTGGGGGGTGGTATTGATAAGAGCAAATTACCCAGACAAACATGGTGCAACTAACGACATGGAATGTTAAGGGCCTAAGATCACCTAACAAACGAGCAATGGTACTAAGACACTTGAAAAGATTAAAAACAGACATTGCTCTATTACAAGAAACTCACTTGGGGAGGGAAGATTTCTTTCGCATGAAAAAATACTGGGTGGGCTCAGTATATGGGGCAGCGGCGCAAGGAAGGAAGGCGGGCACAATGATTTTGATAAACAAGCAACTTAGACATGAAATAGTGGCTCAGGAAGAGGATGACCAGGGAAGATGGCAGCACATAATAATTAATAGCCCAGCGGGGACACTCAGCATATATAATATTTATGGCCCAAACTCGAAGCAGAATCAGTTTCACGACACCATAAAAGCCATAATTCTCTTGGACAAGGAGCCTAACATCATAGTGGCGGGGGACTTCAATGCAGTGCCAGACTCGGTGGAGGATAGAAGCAAGGGAGAGGGGGAGCCAGGATCCGGGGATAAGGGAACAAATCACAGAGATGTATCACTGGAGGATGTAGGCCTAAAAGACATCTGGAGACTAACTCACCCGCACGATAGAGAGTATACGCACTTCTCTCACCCGCACAACAGTTGGTCTCGCATAGACCAGATCTGGTTATCTATGGAACTTGCGAATGGTGTGCAAAACTGTATGATTGAGAATATGGTAATCTCAGACCACAGCCCGGTGAGAGTGGACCTTAGAGAAAAATTCAAAAGGGGATCAGATATTATTTGGAGATTCCCGACGTTTCTCCTTAGACAGGACAATTTTCGCAGGATAATAAAAGAATGGTGGGAGGAGTTCTCAGAGGATAACAAGGATCACAGGGTGACCCCGATTTTGTTCTGGGAAACTGCAAAGGCGGTCTTGAGAGGACGCTTGATGGGGTATGCTGCCATGGTCAAACGGAAGACGAATGCGAATTACAACTTGCACAGTGAGGCAGTACGTCTAGCGTACACTAATTATCTGTCAGACAGGTCTAGCAGGGCAAGGGAGAGGTGGCTGGCAACCAAGAGAGATTTTGACGAGTGGGCAAAAAAAAAGGAGCAATTATTTTGGTCACATAAAGAGGCAGATCTTCATAGATTTGGTAACAAGGCGGGGAGGATGTTGGCAAATCTAGCAAGAGGCAACAGAAAAATGACAGTAATCTCTTCATTGAAAACGAAGGATGGGGGGATGACTTCGGATCCTAAAGAAATTAACAAGGTGCTGGGAGAATATTATAGAAAGTTGTACGGGCCAGGACAGAATGACATGACTGACGAATCGGAGTGGCTACGACAAGCCCAACTACCTAGCTTAACGGAGGAGGAAAGGGAGGCCCTAAATACAAACATCACGGAGGAGGAGGTCTCAAGAACAATTGGGGAACTTAGCACTAACAAGGCGCCAGGGCCCGATGGTTTTAATAGTGAATTTTATAAAGCCCTCAAGGACCAGATTTCGCCGGATTTAACCTCAGTCTTTAATGCGATACTGGGAGGAGCAGAAATCCCTAAAAATGCAAATATAGCGTACATTAAATTAATTCCTAAGGGAGCCAAGGACCTGGACGACCCCTCGAGTTATAGACCCATTTCGCTCATCAACCAGGACTTAAAAATAATGTCTAAAATCATGGCTGACAGATTGGCAGCAGTCTTACCTAGATTAATTTCAGAACACCAGGTAGGGTTTATAAAAGGAAGAAATGCAGTGACCAATATTAGAAAGACGATTTTAGTGGTTGATGCGGTTAGACTGGGGCGTACAGAGGGAAAGGCAAGCCCTGCTTTAGTCACGCTTGATGCTGAGAAAGCGTTCGACAATGTTAACTGGAACTGGTTGGACAAGGTGATGGAGGCCGCAGGGATAGTGGGTAGGATGAGACTTTACATTAACAATTTGTATGCCAACTCGGGAGCAAGGATCCACACACCGGGATTTTTGTCTGACGTGTTCCCCCTGATGAAAGGGACGAGACAGGGATGCCCGCTATCCCCCCTACTTTTTAACCTTGCAATAGAACCCCTATCAAGAGTGCTGCAGGGTCACAATAGTTTTAAAGGGATCAAAATAAGGGGAAAAGAGATGAAGTTAGCGCTGTTCGCCGATGACGTGATTTTGTATATGGGGGACCCTGTTGCGGACCTACCCTGGACACTTGATATGATTGGAAAATTTGGTGCCTTTTCAGGCTTTAAGTTAAACAAAAAAAAATGCGAGCTCTTATTCCTGAGCGGAGGCAAAGGACCAACTGTGGGAAACCCAAGTGAGGGTCATGTGAATGGGATCCCTATAGCGCACTCATCAGTAAAGTACCTGGGAGTACATATAGGGAGGACGACGGAATTAATTTATAAATTGAATTATGGTCCATTGATTAGAAAAATCATTAACCAGTTGAGGGGCTGGAAGGGGCTGCCCCTGCCACTATTGGCACGATGTCACCTCATAAAAATGATGAGCTTCCCTAGGCTGCTGTACCCCTTTCAGACGATCCCGCTATTGATAACACTGAAAGACGTCAACAGACTTAATTCAGCGTATGCAGACTTTGTTTGGAGGGGAAGGAAACCCAGAATAAAGCTGCGCACGCTGATGAAGTCAGTGGAGGAGGGTGGGATAAATTTTCCGGATGTCAGAGGGTATAACATTGTATGCATTATGAGACATGTGATTGACTGGCTGAGAGGAACGAGCAGGCACTCAGATTATGGAACGGAACTCAAGTATGCAGAACCATGGGACCTGACGTCCATTTTACACTCCCCAATGTCTAAGGTTGAAGGTCATATAAGAAACTCGGTTATATTTCGAGACACCATGTTGGCCTGGAGATTGGTTAGACGGAAATTGGGACTCTCCTGGAAGGTATCAAAATACCTAAATCCTTGGGCGTCACCAAACTTTCCCCAGGGGAGAGAGAATAAATTATTCCTCAAATGGAAAGAGAGAGGCATTAGGAGTCTGATAGATGTCATGAATGTGGAAGAGAGAAGATGGATGACAGGTCGGGAGGTGCTTGATAAGTACAATCTCAACGGCCCCCACATTATGCAGTACGAACAATTGAAACATGGAGTACTGAAAGAGCTTGGTGAGATTGGAAGGGAATTGAACAAGAGCATGATTGATGAGCTCATGGGATGTAGCGTAACAAATGTAAATGTTTCCCGAATATACCAAACATTTAGAGGTGTGCTAATATCCAGGGAAGATAGTCGAACACTTCTAGCATGGGAAAAACAACTGAAAGGACAGGAAGTAGTGGAGGTCATACTGAAAGGATGGGTTCAGATGAGGAAACAAGTCACTAACGAGAGCTGGAGAGACACCCAATTTAGGATATTACACAGGGCTGTTTTGGGCTTCAACATTCCGGGCAGGGAGGCACGGTGTCCTAAGTGCCACAAAGAAAAAACAGACATGATGCATGGTTTGTGGGAATGCAGTCCAATAAAGAGGTTTTGGAACCAAGTCAGAGCGTTAGTTCAAACAACATGGAAAATTTCCTGCAAACTAGAACTAATGGTGTGGATCTTCCACTTTTTGGAGGGTGGAGTTAGAGGGGGATTGAACGCTCAGGACAAAAAAACATTTGTAATCATACATGACATAGCCATGATAGCTAAAAGATGCATCCTAAGGCACTGGATACAGGAGGAGGCCCCAGCCATAGGGGAAGTCATCAGTGAACTGCACAACCTTTTGAGGCTGGAGAAATTAGAAGCAGAAAGGGACAAGGATAATTTGACAACCAAGTTTTTTAGGAGGTGGAAAACTTTTATAGAAGTTCATTACAAACAGGAGGACATAAGCCATTTAGTGACACCCTTCAGACATACGGAGTGGTACCTCATAAATGAAATCCAGGATAGTCTGGGAAAGCTGAGGACTAACTAGCAGGGACCCAGGTGAGGGACAAAGGCGAGACAACATGACGTCATCAAGACATGACATTGGCACTAGAACTATTAGAGAATGGCACAGGGGTTCAGGGGTTTGTTTCATTTATGTTATGTTTGGATTTTTTAACTCTGATTCATTATCTGTCAATGCAATCTGAAGCGGGATTGGAGATAGAGAGGGGATTCTACCCCTTCCAATGATACTTATCGACAGCTGCAATCTTGTCTTTTGTAAATCATACTACTTTTGATACGATATTGAAATAAGTTTGTAAAATCAATAAAAATTGTTTTGAAAAAAAAAAAACAAAATACATAAATATGAAATTACTCTTGGGAAAGGGAAAATTGGAGTTGACTTACGAAAGAGTTTAGAAAGCTTTACAAAATTGCAGTTGATGAATCAGACGAAAATATCTACGAGGGGCTGCTGATAAGTCTTTGGCTTTGTGATCTTTTTTTGTTTCAATGGTAACGCTAACGAATGTTACATCACATGAAAGTCTTATGTGTCTAATATATGTTTCAAAATTTTGTGTTTTTTGCTTATTGCGACAGTGTTCCACACATGTGGGAAAACAAAATGGCAAAGTCTAATGCGATATTCACAGCAACTGAGAGCAGAGGAGGATAAAATTCTTGTTTCTGAAAGGAAAGTCTGCGGCGGATATTCATGGTGAGATGTCGCAGACGTATGGGGATCAGTGCCCTTCATATTCCACACTTAAGAACTAAGTTGCCAAATGTATAACGGGCCACTTCAGCCCCAATGATGAGGAACGTCCTGGACGAGCGAGAGTGGTTGTTGTTCCGGAGATCGTCCATGCTGAGCACAACCTCATACTGGAGTATCCCCGAATTTCAGCTAAAGCAATAGCAGACATCATTGGGATTTCCATGAACGTGTTTGTGTCATTATCCATGAACATTTGGACATGAGGAAGCGATCTGCAAAGTGGGTCCCCAAATGTCTGACAACAGATCAGAGAAGCATGCGAGTGAAAACTTCCCAGTCCATTTGTCAGCATTTCCGGACTGATAAGAACTTCCTGGAGCGACCGGTCAATATGGATGAGACCTGGATTTATTTGTATGACCCTGAAAACAAGGAGCAGTCAAAAGAGTGGAGGCACAGTGGTTCTCCTCATTTTGGTTCTCCTCATTTAAAGACGTTCAGGGTGCAAAATTCAGCCACTAAGGTGATGGCGTCTGTGTTCTGGCATAAGGAGGGTATGCTGCTAGTGGACTACCTTCAAAAGGGTTCCACCATCAATGCAAGGCATTACCTTGAACTTTTGGACCAATTGAAGGCAGCTCTGAAGGCCAAAAGGCGCGGCAAGCTGTCCAAAGAAATCTTGTTCCTGCAAGACAACACCTCCGCTCACACTGCACAAGTGACCTCGGCAAAACTAGCAGAGCCGGGCTCCCAGCTGGTGACAACCCACCCTATTCACCAGATCTAGCTCCCTCCTGACTATCATCTGCTTCCAAACCTGAAGAAACACCTCAAGGGACCAAATTTCACACCATTTCTGATGCCATGGCTGCTACGGATGCCTGGTTTGAAGCACAAATGAAATCCTTCTTTTTGCTAGGCTTACAGAACTTGGAATACCGGTGTAAAGCGGGCTTTACACGCTACGATATCGTTAATGTTTTATCGTCTGGGTCACATCGTTAGTGACGCACATTCGGCGTCATTAACGTTATCGTAGTGTGTGACACTTATGAGCGACCAAAAACGATCGCAAAAGTGGCAAAAATCGTTTGCCTTGGAGAGGTCATCCTAAAACCAAAAATCGTTCACCTCTCATTAGTGATGTTGTTCCTCGTTCCTGCGGCAGCACACATCACTATGTGTGAAACCGCAGGAGCGAGGAACATCTCCTTACCTCCATCCACCGGAAAAGGAGGAAGGAAGGAGGTGGGCGGGAGGTTCCGGCTGCTCATCTCCGCCCCTCCTTTTCTATTCGGCGCCAGTTCAGTGACGCTGCTGTGACGTCGCTGTGATGCTGAACGAACCGCCCCCCTTAGAAAGGAGGTGGTTTGCCGGTGACAGCGACGTCGCTAGGCAGGTATGTGTGTGTGACGCTGCCGTAGCGATAATATTCGCTATGGCAGCGATCACACGATATCGCATGCAAGACGGGGGCGGGTGCTTTTGGGCTCGACATCGCTAGCAATTGCTAGCGAAGTCATAGCGTATAAAGCCCCCTTTAGAAGTGTGTTGTCATCAGTGGAGAGTATGTGGAAGAAATGTAAAGTTTCATCATCCTATCTCGCTTCTTTCTGGGTAAAGCCAAAGACTTATCAGCAGCCCCTCGTATAAACCCAAAAATGTCAAACAAAATAATAATAATAAAAAAAACAAAACAGGTGAAAACAGACAAAATAGAATAATAAAAAAAAATCCACACATATGAAACGACTCCTGGGAGTAGAGGGGAAGGGAATATTGGAGTTGACTTAAAAAGTTGCAATTGATGAATCAGACAAAAATATGAGTAAACCCAAAAATGTTGAACAGAATGATAATAAAAAAAAAACAGGCGGACACATTCAACATAAAATTAACCAAAAAATGCACAAATAAAACAATGAGGGGGTGCAAATGACACAGGAGACAAACACTAAAAACTAAACAACAAAAATGTGCAAGTGCAATAATAACTTATATTGTTTGAGAACTTTTGCACAATGTAACCGTTAATGGGGTTATATGGGAGAAGAAGAATATGTTCTATTTCTTTTCCTGGATCTGGTCCATTGATGGTGTCGGTTGGACACTGCAGTACCAGACCAAGCCCATGGACATTAGTGGCACTGTTTTGCAGAAACCTCTTTTTCTAATATCAGATAATAATTTGCATACTGTAATATACTGATAATGTGGCCGACGTATGGGACCAGTAGGAGTAGAAGGAGGATAGAAGTAGTCTGCGCTGTTTTTAGATTCAAGAAATTCAAAGGTCGTTGCAAAGATTTGAGCATTCGGTGTATTCTTGATGCGTTTTGAAGCATGTAGCTGTAGGTGGTCTAAGCAGTTCCAAAAAACCTGGAGGATGAAGGAGGTTGAGAAGGGGAAATGGAGCGAAAGACGACTGGAGGACAAGGTGGAAGAAGAATAGATATGGGAAGTGTGGAGACAAGAGGGTCAGTGAGTGATCTCGTCCGCTGGCCTGCCTGTCTTCAGAAAGACCGCACAGACCAGGACTCATCCCACTGAATGCTCACACTCCTTCCTCATGGGCAAAACACTACTCAGACAACTCAAGCTGAGGGAACCACACCGGAACCGGACCGGAGAGCCAACTGGATACAGGAGCACCAGGCAGGGTACTCAGACCCCGAACTAGGCTATAAGCCACCACCATAGTCAAATCAACTGATTGCGGTCTGGACCTCAGGGGTTCATTCCCACCTAAGTCCCGATGGAAGGCAACAGCCCAACCTATCCGGATAGTAGCCACCGCCAGAGGCCAGAGATCCAAGGGCCAGCGTCTGCAGGCACACGGGCTCCTACGACACATACACGCCGGGGAGCGGGCTACCAGTGCCCAGGCACGGTAGCCAAGATCACATACAGATGCAGGAAAAAGGCGGATATTACCAACCTATCTGGAGAAACTGCAGCCGGCTGCGGGCCTCGTTCGTCACCCCGTTTGGGAAGTGTGGAGACAAGAGGGTAAGTGAGTGCTCTCGTCCACTGGCCTGCCTGTCTTCAGAAAGACCGCACAGACCAGGACTCATCCCACTGAATGCTCACACTCCTTCCTCATGGGCAAAACACTACTCAGACAACTCAAGCTGAGGGAACCACACATTGGTAAGACTTTACTGGTTCACCAACAAGGAAAAACATATTGTACATTCCCAGGAAGAATAGAAGCTGGTACAAACAACAGTCGCAACCTTCCACTGGCCTTCCAGGGATTAGAATCTCCACGACTTTGGGGCTTCCAGGGCCAACTATCCTAGTCCAGCAGCACCCCACTTTTGGAAGGCAGCCACTGAGAAGAGATAGCTTCAAGCTTAGGAAGTTGACCGAGCACAGCAATATATGTTACCAGGTGCCTGAGTAGTTCCAACCTGGGTTCTACAAGTGAATTTGTGGTCTCAGCATTGAGCAGTGAAACAGTTCTGTTAATCTTCAGCTGGAGGTGTGGATCCAGGGCTAAAATCCTGTAGAATGAATCTTGGAGCAGTCCTATGATCCTCCACAGGTGGAACCGTAGCTCCTTAGCTGAGGTTATGTAGAATATCCCAATTAAAGCAGTTATGCGATTCCCCCAGCTGGAACCAAAGCTCCTCAGCTGAGGTTATGTAGAATATCCCAAGTCAAGCAGTTCTGTGATTTCCCCAGCTGTAACAAAGCTTCAAAGTTGAGGTTATGTAGACTATCCCAAGTGAAGAAGTTCTGTGATTCCCTCAGCTGGAACCATAGCTCCTTGGCTGAGGTTCTATAGAATATCCCAAGTGAAGCAGTTCTGTGATTTCCCCAGCTGGAACCGTAGCTCTTCGGCTGAGGTAATATGGAATACCCTAAGTGAAGAAGTTCTGTGAGTCCTCCAGGTGGAACTGTAGCTCCTCGGCTGAGGTAATATAGAATAGCCTCAGTGAAGCAGTTCTGTGATTCCTCCAGGTGGAACCATAGCTCCTCAGCTGAGGTACTATAGAATATCTCAAGTGAAGCAGTTCTGTGATTCCCACGGCTGGAACCAAACCTTTTCAGCTGGGATCATGTAGACTCTATTCCTGGTGACAGAAGCAATGCCTTTTTCCACCACTCAGTTCTCTTACAGTATTGGCTGGAGATGGCTGCTCTCTCATTGGTTGCAAGTTCAATACGACTGCATAATTTTCCTCTGAATTATGTAGTCAGAAGGGATGAGGGAATACACATTTACACACAATAGGGCTTTGATCAGTCTGGCAAGAAACAATGACTAACTACTCTTGATTTAGCAAAGGACCCATATGTCTGGCCTAACTAAAAACAGGTTATCCCCCCACACAAGTGGCCAGACACTGACCCATCACAGGAAGGTCTAAAGTGAGTATGAGAGTTTTTTCGTATCTCCTCCCTGGGAGGTGAAATCTGCACCACATATATTCAAAGAAAATTAATTTGCCTTCCACAATTGAATGAATTAGCCCAAATTGAATTTCAGGATAAGTCTAATAATTCTGTTAAAAAAAAAAAAAAATAGGAGATTAATCACATTTGAGTCAATAGATCAAATCTGTAAAACGCTGTGGAATTATTAACACAATATAAGTAAAATCAATAGGACACAGCTGCAGTACCAGGCACAGCCTCAAGACAAGAGTGGCGCATATACTAAAAAACAACAATAAACATATATAGGTGGATTGTTTTCCCCCTATTCCTGAAAAAGCAGAATAAATTGTCCGTAATATTATAAAATCAGATTCCTGCCTGTGATCTTTTTTTTTTCCTGGAATATAATGATTTCCTAGAAAACACCTAATTATTATTTTTTTTTCAGTTTATAATTAGGTTTCCTCATTGTATGCAATTAGTACTAAAGCCGTATTCTAAAAATAAAGACGCCGACATCGTACACAGACACAACAGGGGAGTAACGGCAGGAATAACGGCTTATTTCCCTGCATCCAGTCCTGGACAAGGTGACATTACTTGTCAGTCTCCTGTTTAACAGTAATATCTCCCAATATTTACATGATGAAGCCACAGATTGTGCCATGCAATCAATATGCAGGAAGAAGACGCTGCGGCCAAGTTATTTAAAAGCGTTCCCATATGTGTCCACCCTAAGATATAGAGAATTACCGCTCGTCTTCCATCTGCAACCGAGTAATTGGCCTGTACATGTGTCGAAATTACAGGATTCCATGAAAGGGATTAGGGACGCCGCTTTTATTTCTGTTTTCACACCAGAAGTTTGTAGATAAATAGATGGAATTTTAAAACAATCAAAAATATTTGTAAAAGATTTAAAAAACAGAAAAAAATATTTTCCTAGAATATAAATAACAAGATGTATAAAAAAAGAACAAGAAAAAAAAAAGAAATTTGGTATTACTTTATCTGTTATTCTACAGATTGCTAATTATATTGTAAATAATAATAATAATAATAATGATGATGATGATGATGAAAAATGTATATATATTTCATAGCAACATTTGGTAATACTGTATGTGTTTATTCTATGGATTACTAATATATTGTAAATAATAATAATAATAATAATCATAATAATAAAAAATACATACAGTATATATCCCATAGCGATATTTAGTAATACTGTATGTGTTTATTCTATGGATTACTAATATATTGTAAATAATAATAATAATAATAATAATAATAATAATCATAATAAATACATACAGTATATATCCCATAGCGATATTTAGTAATACTGTATGTGTTTGTTCTACGGTTTACTAATATATTGTAAATAATAATAATAATAATAATAATAATAATAATAATAATAATAATACATATCTGTCCCATAGAGACATTTTGTAATACTGGGTGTTTATTGTATGGATTACTAATATTTTGTAAAAAAAAAAAAAAAAATAATAATAATAATAATAAAAAAATATAAGAATAATACATCTCTGTCCCATAGACATTTTGTAGTACTGTGTGTGTGCTTATTCTCTAGATTACTAATATTTTGGAAATAGTAGTAATAATAATAATAATAATAATAATAATAATAATAAATAATAATAATAATAAAAAATCTCTGTCCCATAGAGACATTTTGTAATACTGTATGTGCTTATTCTATGGATTACTAATATTTTGAAAATAGTAATAATAATAATAATAATAATAAAAAATCTCTGTCCCATAGAGACATTTTGTAGTACTGTATGTGCTTATTCTCTAGATTACTAATATTTTGTAAATAATAATAATAATAATAATCATATTAATAATAATACATCTCTGTTCCATAGAGACATTTAATAATACTGTATGTGCTTATTCTATGGATTACTAATATTTTGAAAATAATAATAATATTTTGTAAATAATAATAATAATAATTACATATCTATCTCTTAGCAACATTTGGTAAAACTGTGTGTGTTTACCCATCCCCCTTGCTCCCCACACTGCCCTTACCCATCCCCTCTGTTGCTTCCCAACTGCGTACTTAAATTCCCCCCATCTCCTATCTCTGTTCTGTGCCAGAACCCATCCCCCCACCCTTGCTCCCAAAACAATGTTCTCAAATACCCCCATTACAATAAATCTTCAGTGTCATCATCTCCACTGGAGCACTTACCACTAGCGCCATTTTGCTGACCTGATCATGCTGCTGATGTCAGCGCCATTTTGCTGACCTGATCACACTGCTGATGTCACGCTGACCTTGAAGTGCTGGCGGTCAGGGCTTTATTTGTACTCATGTCTGAAACATGGAAGCGCAATTGATCATTTCGAGCTGCACCCTCTCTGAGCCGGCTGTCAACTTGACACCTGGCTCAGAGCTCAGCCAACTGCCACAATGGCGAGTGATAAAATGCAGTCGTTGGGTAGACACATTGGACCATCCCATTAGCCGCCCTCCATGCCATTAACATCCCCCCAGGATACGCTGCTGATCTAATTACTACTGATAGCATCAGACTATAACAGGCACACCATCAAGAAGGTTAATCTGAATTCCAAGTTGTCTATTTAATAAGATATTTCCAGGAGGAATTATAGAGGGATGATGACACAATGCAAGAAAAGGTGGAATTAAAGCAAGAGAGCTGCCAGGTCCTCTTCAATGGATTGAATTGTGAGTTCTCCCTTGCCTCGCGATGACCTCCATCTTTCATTCCCTCCACGTCCATTCCTGGTGGATAAAGGAACGAGTTAAAGAAATGATCCTCCCAGCAATGTTCGCATCCACCTGTGTAAACAGAAATACACTTCCCCACAGGAATTAATTATCCCTATTAAAACGATTCAGGCCGGTTCATTTATGTTCTGAGCACACACAACGCAAAATAGCAAGAATTTTAGCATTCATTAAATAAATATGTTTCCCGAACAATGGGAAAGTCTATTGTTTGCAAATTCTTCAGCCGCTTCCCAAGGACACTGTAGCCGTAATATATCCATTTATTACAATACAATAAATGCATTCAAATATATTGTGAAATTAAGTCCTGCTTCTCGGGATAATCTGCCATCTTAGGAGCATTTATATAGAGAGATATCAAAGCGGCAGTTGGAAGATATATATATATATATATATATATATATATATAGAATTTTTTTTTATAATTGGGGCATTTTTGGACACAAGCAGGAGGTGAGTAATTGCCCCGTTCTATGTTCTTAATGTCAGCAGAAATACAATGTATCGCACGCGCTTCCGGGCACTTAGGATAATGAGAATATAAAAGTCTAAATAAATGTTATGTATCGAAGGATCATTTGGTAAAAAAAATCTTTTGCATTCAACAATGGCCGGTAACAGAATGCTTAATCAGTATCCGGAAATTTTTCACTTTTTTCCCCCCGAAAAGCACTTAACAGCACTTATGGCAGGAGAAAAACAAATACGCTCCGCATCTCATCAGTTACGTGTCGCTCCAGATAATCTGTCGTGTAGAAGAAATATGTCATTTGCAGTTAAGTCGTACGCGCCCTTTTGCATTACCGTTATATATTTATCTATTCTGATTGCTCGGACTCGTCTCCAAAGCTGAAAAATCACCGGGGAGTCCAATAAATCTACATGATTATCCTCCTTGAAAGTACTATAAATTTTCTAATGTGAACACGTCTCATTTCTTAATGGTTTTGTCCAGCTTTGAATAACATTATAGTTTATATATAATCTGTAGAAAAGGAAAAAAAAGCGGAATAACTTTTTATAAAGTTGTCATAAAGTGAAATTATACAATTTGGGCTGTCCTCAGCCACCACTAGAGGGAGCTTTAAGGGAATCTGGATTAAGGGAATTTACTAGAGGGAAGCTAGTAAATCTCCCTCCCTTAAAGCTACCTCTAGTTCCCTTAGTAAAGCTAAAGGAACTAGAGGGAGCTTTAAGGCAATCTGCTAGTCAGGTCTACATAAACTAAGCAGGGTCTATCCACAATGTAAATGTGACAGGATGTATGGATGAAACAGGGGCTCCTTGGCCGACCCTGAAACTGAAGCCTCTGCCCTGTCCCTTATCTCGAAGGTAGACTTGATGGTAGCCAGGTTTGAGCCTCCAACATGGCCCTGTCTCCTGTCCAAGCCCTGATTCTACTTCCCCCCACCCAGAGAACGGGCCGGAAACCCAGTAACCAAAACCCCACCACAGACAAGAGTGAATGAAAACTCATACACACTGCACTCAAACACACAGGAGGGACAGTATGTGAACTGGGGAGTAACGCAAAAGGGGTAGGAAATAAATACATAAATGGAGGACTCACACACCAATTTGTAGATCACCATAGGATAGGATAACCACAGGAACCAAGGAAGCAGAAGCTAGATCTGGCACTCAGCCCCAGCATCCAGAACTGTTGTGAATATCATCAGGGATGGTGCGGTTCCTGGGAGTGTTTCTGGGCTCACTCTGGTGGCTAGTGCTGGTAGTGAGTCTGATTCTGCATCTGTCGGTCAGACAGGTGCGGAAGATAATTTCTGTTCCAGGAAAGCCAATGAAGTCCAGCTTGGGGGAAAATAGGAAGGCAGTTTCTGTCTAACCTTTGCTGGTGATAATTGTTTCACACCAAGCAGAACCGCAACTTGTAGATCACCATACAACTGGATAATCACAGGAACCGAGGTAGCAGAAGCTAAATCCGGCACTCAGCCCCAGAATCCAGGACCTTATAAAGGCTGAAGGTGGCTGAGGATGGTAATCAGGAGCTTGACCTTCCAGCAGGAATTAACTCCTGATGAACTGGAGAACGCACACACACCACTCAAAACCACAACTTGTAGTTTACCATAGAACTGGATGATCACAGGATCGAGGTAGCAGAAGCTATATCCGGCACTGAAACCCAGAATCCAGATCCTTATAAAGGCTGGAGATGGGGATCAGCAACCTGAGCTCCTCAAAATTAACAGACATTAACTCTTGCTGTACTGGAGAGCAGTGAAGCCAGAATCTAGGTATCCCTAGTGCTGGACCCTAAATAGGGGACCGATGGGGGGAGCTCTTCACACACAGGAGAAATGCATGAACTACTTATCCACAGATGACAAACCAAGGTTTGAATGAACTGGAAATATCACCAGCATCAGTCCAAGGAAGGAAGGAGCATTTAAGCACCAAGAGAATTCTGATGATCAGCAGCTGGGTGGAAGGCGAGTTCCTGCTGAGTCCAAAAGGGAGAGAGATGAAAATCCAGCAGGAAAGCTACCTAAACCAATAAATACTGACCGCAGGAACTTCTTATGACTCTTTCCAATGGTGGCTTCTTCCGATTTGGCAATTGGATTCCATTTTCCGCCACCTTACTGTCACAGGTGTGTCATGGATGACAGACAGTCATGTGGTTTCTGGCCATAGAAGGTCATAGTGTTTGGCTGCGCAGAATGCTCCCTGACTTTCCTTTGTTCCTGCTGTCAGTATTCATTGGTATTCTCTTGGTGCTTAAATACTCCCATCTTCCCTGAACTGGTGCTGGTGATATTATCCAATTTATTCAACCTCTGGTGGCTTGTACTCCTCTGTGGTATCGTTGCTTAACTCCTGCGTGTGTCATCTGTGGATAAGTAGTTCATGCTTGTTCCCAATCCCCATGTGTCCTCCTTGTGTCTTCCTTTAGCATTTAGTGAGGTTGATGAAGAGCTTATCCCATCCATTCCTTATTTAGGGCTCAGCACTAGGGATACCTAGGGTCAGGTATCCGGCATTGAGTATAGGTGTGAAACCTATCTAGGGTGGTGAGGGACCCCATGGACCAGCAGTAGGGATACCTAGGGTCAGGTATCTGGCTCGGCGCATAGGTGCGGAACCTATCTAGGGTGGTGAGGGACCCCAGGCACCAGCAGTAGGGATACCTAGGGTCTGGTATCTGGCTCGGCGCATAGGTGCAGAACTTATCTAGGGTGGTGAGGGACCCCAGGGACCAGCAGTAGGGATACCTAGGGTCAGGTATCCAGCTCAGTGCATAGGTGTGGAACCTATGTAGGGTGGTGAGGGACCCCAGGGATCAGCAGTAGGGATACCTAGGGTCAGGTATCTGGCTCGGCGCATAGGTGCGGAACCTATCTAGGGTGGTGAGGGACCCCAGGGACCAGCAGTAGGGATACCTAGGGTCTGGTATCTGGCTTGGCGCATGGGTGAAGAACCTATCTAGGGTGGTGAGGGACCCCAGAGACCAGCAGTAGGTTTGGTCAGAGGTCACCATCTCCTACCCTTGACACAAGCGTCCCCTTACTTTATTTTTCGACGCTCCCTTGGTAGTTCCCCGAACCTAGGGTGACACTTCCCCACCACTCATTGCCCATACCCTTACATAGTATAATTTCATAAGACCGCCATGCAGTGCATTATTCCTCCCTTACTTTACATTCTCATCCAGTAGACGTCTCATTGCTTTATTTGTCTTTGAAATAAGTAGAATTGGTCTTTGCAGTCGAACCTTTTCCAAGTCGCCAACTTTACACATCTATCTCTGCATTACCGTTTGATTTCCCTGGGCAAATGCTGATTACCAGTGAGGTATAGAAGGTTAAATCTGGGGCTCCGCCAGGCCGACCCTCTCCATTCATGTCTGCAATGTTTAAATTCTGATCACTTTTTCATTTTCCCTTTCCGCCAGGGACTTGAAGTGCATATTGTAGAATTGTGAAAGCATTAACAAGCAGCAATCCTGCTGGAACCTTCCCAAAGGTCAACACAAGACATCTGATTGTCAAAACGTATCCTCGTATCCTGCTATTCTTGTTATGAGCACAGGCAGGAGCGTTCGCACATCATCTGCTATTAAATGTCTGCTATGGCGGTTCGGAGCGGCTGCGGTGTCGGCACACCTTCGCGAAGATCAAGAGCAAATATGACTTTATACAACATTGGTTTGCAAGGATGGTGCGACATCTGAATTTTTCTCTATGGATACTATATACACAGTATGTATATATATTTACAGTACAAACAGAGAAAGAAATAACGGAGCTGCACCTCCTAACAGAATGAGGCAGATGCAACCTGATGTGACTGCATAATATAAAAGCCAAAGAATACAGCAGACTCTAAGATATCTGCAAACATTGAAGATGCAAAATATAAACTGCATTCCTGCTATATAGAATATACGTATAAAATGCAGGCACTTAGAATACATACATTGGCCAATTCATGACAGCCCATCAGCCACGACAAGGCGCACCTCTCTTGCACTTGTTCACACTTGATTCATTCTTTATGATGGGACTGGTATGTTTTTGCTCCTCCTATAAATCTAAAGCTGTTTTTAATTTGCATTGGATCCTATCTGCCCTTTTTGGGCTGAGAGAGGCATGTCTCATAGAGATGGTTAGGAACCCATCAAAGAAAGGTTGCCTTGTCGTGGCTGTTGGGCTCGCAAGAATTGGCCAATTTGCTTGTTAATTGCCTTCATTCTCTAAGACTAGTCCATATAGCAGTAATGCAGTTTAAACTTCACAAATGTAATATTTGCATAACTTGGTGCATACAATATATATAATATGTATATATTTTTTTATATATATATATATATATATATATATATATATATATATATATATACTAGCTGTACTACACATACATACACACACACATACAGCTGTAGCTGCGACAGTGCAGATGCCAATCCCGGACATACACACACACATACACACATATACACATTCAGCTTTATATATTAGATATATCTAATATAAAAAGCTGAATGTGTATTTGTATGTGTGTATGTCCGGGATTTGCAGTTGCACCGTCGCAGCTACAGCCACAACATTTTGCACACTCACACGTCTGGACCCCGAGAGCGTCATAGGCTATGTTTTGAGGGGAAATTTTAACCCCGCGCTTTACAGTTATTCACCAAAACAACTGCCTCCATTAAAGCAAATGGACCTGGGAGCCACAGTAAAGCCAGAACTTCAGAAGAATGCGCAGCCATGCCCTTATATGGAATGTTGGCGTGTCACAATGCAGCCAGGGAAAGAGACAGACACAGACAGGGAAAGAGGCAGACACAGACAGGGTAAGAAACAGACATAGACAGGGTAAGAGACAGACACAAAGAGACAGACACAGACAAAGAGACAGACTGACAGGGAAAGAGACAGACACAGACAAAGAGACAGAGACAGACACAGGGAAACAGACAGACAGGGAAAGAAAGGGAAAGAGACAGACAGGGTAAGAGACAGACAAAGACAGGTAAAGAAGCTAGAAAAAAGAAGCGCTAATAGGGTTTTACCAGATAAGCACACGGTTAATATGTAATAAATTACACTCACCACTTGTGGTTGTGAGAGGTCACAACCACCACAGATAGCATGAGATAATGGCAGCTGCCGCGGCCCCACATTGTTCAGACTTCAAAGTGGAGGGGAAGGAGGGGTTAAATCCGCACAATCCGTCAAAGAATGCAGAAGAGATGTTGATGAGATAATCAATCTTTTATTCCATTGGTCTACGCGTTTCAAGGTATATAACCTCTTCTTCAGGACCAGAATATCAACAATATGTTGATATTCTGATCATGAAGAAGAGGTTATATACCTTGAAACGCGTAGACCGATGGAATAAAAGATTGATTAACTCATCAACATCTCTTCTGCATTCTTTGACGGATTGCGCGGATTTAACCCCTCCTTCCCGTCCACTTTGAAGTCCAAAGACAGGTAAAGAGACAGACAAAGAGACAGACACAGGGAAAGACACAGAGGGAAAGAGGGACAGAGACAGACAGGGAAAGAGAGGGAAAGAGACAGACCAGGAAAGAGAGGGAAAGAGACAGACAGGGAAAGAGACAGACAGGGAAAGAGAGGGAAAGAGACAGACAGGGAAAGAGATAGATAGACAGACAGGGAAAGAGATTGAGACAGACGGAGAAAGAGACAGAGACAGTTAGAGACAGACAGGGAAAGTGACAGACAGACAAAGAGATAGAGAGACAGAGAGATATACAGAGGGGGAGACAAACAGAGAATGGGAGAGAAACAGAGAGACAGTTACCATCCCGGGCGTTAATACATTCTAGTTATACGAGTCCCGGGAATGTTAATACATTCTATTTTGTTAACAACAGTTATTAACCCGGGCAAAGCCGGGTAGTACAGCTAGTATATATATATATATATATTATTTTTTTTTTTCCCCTCCGCTCTCTATAAAGACACATCTGCAGGTTTTTTCCTCCTCTCTCCATAAAGACACATCTGCAGGTTTTTTCCTCCTCTCTCTATAAACACACATCTGCAGGTTTTTCCCTCCGCTCTCCATAAAGACACATCTGCAGGTTTTTTCCTCATCTCTCTCTATACAGAAACATCTGCAGATTTTTTCCTCCGCTCTCTATAAAGACACATCTGCAGGTTTTTCCCTCCGCTCTCTATATAGACACATCTGCAGGTTTTTCCCTTCCTTCTCTATAAAGGCACATCTGCAGGTTTTTCCCTCGGCTCTCTATACAGACACATCTGCAGGTTTTTCCTTCCGCTCTCTATAAAGACACATCTGCAGATTTTTTCCTCCTCTCTCCGTAAAGATACATCTGCAGGTTTTTTCCTCCGCTCTCCATAAAGACACATCTGCAGGTTTTTTCCTCCTCTCTCTATACAGAAACATCTGCAGATTTTTTCCTCCGCTCTCTATAAAGACACATCTGCAGGTTTTCCCCTCCGCTCTCTATATAGACACATCTGCAGGTTTTTCCCTTCCTTCTCTATAAAGACACATCTGCAGGTTTTTCCCTCGGCTCTCTATACAGACACATCTGCAGGTTTTTCCTTCCGCTCTCTATAAAGACACATTTGCAGGTTTTTTCCTCCTCTCTCTATAAACACACATCTGCAGGTTTTCCCCTCCACTCTCTATAAAGACACATCTGCAGGTTTTTCCCTCCACTCTCTATAAAGACACATCTGCAGGTTTTTTCCTCCGCTCTCTATAAAGACACATCTGCAGGTTTTTTCCTCTGTTCTCTGTAAAGACACATCTGCAGGTTTTTTCCTCCTCTCTCTATAAACACACATCTGCAGGTTTTCCCCTCCACTCTCTATAAAGACACATCTGCAGGTTTTTCCCTCCACTCTCTATAAAGACACATCTGCAGGTTTTTCCCTCCATTCTTTATAAAGACA
The DNA here is from genome assembly GCF_048569485.1 of Anomaloglossus baeobatrachus. Classification (NCBI taxonomy): domain Eukaryota; kingdom Metazoa; phylum Chordata; class Amphibia; order Anura; family Aromobatidae; genus Anomaloglossus; species Anomaloglossus baeobatrachus. The sequence continues at coordinate 28,761,103 of NC_134360.1, read as the reverse complement.
TATCTGCAGGTTTTTCCCTCCACTCTCTATAAAGACACATTTGCAGGTTTTTTTCCTCCTCTCTCCATAAAGACACATCTGCAGGTTTTTCCCTCGGCTCTCTATACAGACATATCTGCAGGTTTTTCCCTCCGCTCTCTATAAAGACACATCTGCAGGTTTTTCCCTCCGCTCTCTATAAAGACACATCTGTAGGTTTTTCCCTACGCTCTCTATAAAGACACATCTGCAGGTTTTTCCTTCCGCTCTCTATACAGACACATCTGCAGGTTTTTCCCTCTGCTCTCTATAAAGACACATCTGCAGGTTTTTCCCTCTGCTCTCTATAGAGACACATCTGCAGGTTTTTCCCTCCACTCTCTATACAGACACATCTGCAGGTTTTTCCCTCTGCTCTCTATACAGAGATCTCTGCAGGTTTTTCTCACTATCTGACATGAAATCAGAATTAACCTTTCCTAGTTCAGGTCAATTAGGAACCAACATTATTTATATTTGCCAAATAAGTGAGAGAGAGAATGTTTTAAGGCATTTTTATTACTTTCTGCAAAGTCAAAAGTTTCCATACACTAAGAGTACTATGCCTTTAAACAATATAGGACAATATCCATATAATAGATTATGGCACCAACAGCGCTCACTGAAGCCTTCAGTAGTTTAGAAATTCTTCTTTTACAAATGCCATCAGTATGTTTTGAAACAATAAGGTTGCTAAGGTCTTGAGCTAGCTCACTGGTTTTACCCATCATGAGATGTTTCTTGTGTGGCATCTTGGTAATGAGACACCTTTTTATCGGCCGTCAGTTGAACCAGTTGATATCATTTGTCACTAAGTGGCAGGTTTGTTTTATAATTACTGATAGATTTCAGCGGGTGTCATGACTTTCCATTGGTTTTTGCACCTCTCTTTCTTCAGGTGTTTAATACTTTTTTCCTGTGTTATTTTCCATTATTACACATAACAATTTACGGACATCTTTGGTTTTGTGGATTGGATTGTCCGTTACCGACATCTGGTGAGAAATTGATGACAATACCATCATGTGACCATAATGGGCATATTGGTCATCTCATAGGTGCCAAAAAGTCCTTTTGATGGTCCCCTGGGTTCCATTGCACAGGTGCAAAAGCGACCTTGTCCATGGAGTACATCGGGCTGTGGCGCATGGAAGAGCAATGTGCACGGATCCCGCTACGTCTATGTGATTTTACATTCTTAAATTTACAATATTAAAACTCTCATGTCATTTCCATAGAGGAGCAGGAGAAAAAAAAATAGAAATAGGAATAGTTAAACGGGTCAGTGCGGCTCCCGGGGGTGCGAGGCTTCTGCTGTATATAAGTCCATGATTGCTTCTGACAAAGGCACACACTGCGAGACCGCGGCACGTTAGTGGGAGCCGCGCGCTGCGGTGGACGTCTGCGGCGCTCTGTCACTTTAGCGCGCGTCTTCGCTTTGCTTACACACTGAAATATGGCATTTACAGATGTTTCCGGGAGAAGACAAATGGGAGAATGAAATCCACAAAGACAAATGCAGACCTCAGTTACATTATCTGCGCTCGCTCAGCTCCTGTCATCCAATTTTCATCTGTTGCATGAAATAAGAACAGATTATTCACATCATGAGGAATATTCCTGCTAATACAAAGGCGAGCACTGAACACGCAGCTTCACAGGACGGGTTAAAGGGGCTTGTGCATTAGATTTTTGGTTGCTTTGCCCCCCCTGTACTATATAAGTAGCTAATTGGACCCGTTGAAGCACAAGGAAGTGTGAAACGGACCCGTTGAAGCACAAGGAGGTGCGAAACGGGCGTCGTCCATACGGGGCCCTGCATCCGACTCTCTCCCTGCTACTTTTAACCACACTTTATGATGAAATAAAGCACTTTGGAATACTGGATGGTGTATGCCGTAGATTTCTACTTAATGGACACTATATAAGTAGGTGACTTTAGCCAAATTTGCCCACAAAATGATGGAAACTTTACAAAAGTTGCTCAGGTCTTCTTACTTGTCCAAAGTTACGTTTGTATAAACCCCACGAAAAATGGTTGGGTTCATGCAAATGGGGGCTGAGGGGTTACTTGTCACCGGGCCGGTGTAGGGTCAGGGGGTGTCACTGGGGGCCTGCCCGGCTTTGTGACCCCGAGGTGTCCACGGAAAAGGGGGATGGATGGGGATGATTTTATGACGCCACCTTCGGTACGCGTCCAGGGATTAGCCATCGCTGTTGTTGCTATCCTCCGGGACGGATCGTTGTAGCAGCAAAGATGGGTTCGCTCCCTACAGGTGGAGCGGGCCCCGGGGTGGATGATGTGGTGAGTTATAGTCAATGGCCGTTGACGCCGCAGTGTGAGGCACCGGCAATAACAGGCTGACACAGTCTCTGCGGGTCCAGGTGCCTTTACTCACTGTCTGGTTGCTGCCCCTGGAGTACCGGTCTCTTTCGTGCTGGGCTCCAGTCAATCCCGAGCAGTTCGAGGTCACTACCCGTGTTCCCACTGTGTGTCCTTTCTGGTCGGGGTTCTTCCAATCCTAGTGTATGTGGAATGTGCTGCGGGTGTTTCCTGCACTCTCCACAGACCCTGGAATCCCATGTAGCTGTTTGCTCCAAGCCGCGAGTCCTATGGTGCTCCCAGAAGTGTGAGGTAAAGAAGAATAGACCGAAGTCCCAACTGTGCTCTTCACACCAAGCTGTGCCGGGGGCTAACTGACCATGTGTGAAGAGGTTCCTTCCATTTGCCCCAAGTGGTGCCCGCCCCCCAGGTGGTTGTCCTAGTGACCGGGAAAGTCCCATGCCTCGTGATGACCAACCCCCTATCTACCCTAGGACAATCCCAGTGGGAAAGCACCTGACTGTGTGTGGTGTTAATGTGAAAAACACCAGCGATTAACCTCTCCTTACCCGGGATGAGTACTGCACCTTAAGTGAGATGCAGTACCCTGTGGCGACTGAAGCCTCAGGGGCGCCACACAAATATTGCATTAAAATCGGTAATTTGGGTGCTTTTTCCATTGCAGTGATGGGGAATTCATGCTCTAGTCTGCATGTGGTGAAGGTCAAGATTTGGGGAACAGAGTATTTGCTCCTAAGAGGAAAAGAAAAGGATCTTTATTAGTGGTGATTAATGACAATATTCCTGGTGATCTAGTGTGATTAATGACAATATCCTAGGTGGTCTAGGGTAATTAAGGACACTATCTCTTGTGGTCTAGAGTGATTAATGATAATATCCCTGGTGGGATAGGGTAATTAATGACAATATCCCTAGTGGTCTAGGGTCATTAATGACACTATCTCTTGTGGTCTAGGGTGATTAATGACAATATCTCTGATGGTCTATGGTGATTAATGACAATATCCCTGGTGGTTTAGGTTGATTAATGACAATATCTCTGGTGGTCTAGAGTAATTAATGACAATATCCCTGGTGGTCTAGGGTAATTAACGACAATATCCTTGGTGGTTAATGACAATAGCCCGGGTGATTGATGACAATATCCCTGATGGTCTAGAGCAGTGTCTCCCAAACTCCAGTCCTCATGGCACCCAACAACTCATGTTTTCAGGATTTTCTTACTATTGAACAGGAGATGGAATCATTATCAAGGCATCACCTGTGCAATATTAAGATAATCCTGAAAAACATGACCTGTTGGGGGTCGTGAGGACTGGAGTTTGGGAACCAGTGGTCTAGAGTGATTAATGACAATATCCCTGGTGGTCTAGGGTGATTAATGACAATATCCCTGGTGGTCTAGGGTGATTAATGATAATATCCCTGGTGGTCTAGGGTGATTAATGATAATATCCCTGGTGGTCTAGGGTGATTAATTGGTGACTAATGACAATATCCCTGGTGGTGTAGGGTGATTAATGATAATATCCCTGGTGGTGTAGGGTGATTAATGACAATATCCCTGGTGGTCTAGGGTGATTAATGATAATATCCCTGGTGGTCTAGGGTGATTAATGATAATATCCCTGGTGGTCTAAGGTGATTAATGAAAATATCCCTGGTGGTGTAGGGTGATTAATGATAATATCCCTGGTGGTCTAGGGTGATTAATGACAATATTCCTGGTGGTGTAGGGTGATTAATGACAATATCCCTGGTGGTGTAGGGTGATTAATGATAATATCCCTGGTGGTGTAGGGTGATTAATGATAATATCCCTGGTGGTCTAGGGTGATTAATGATAATATCCCTGGTGGTGTAGGGTGATTAATGATAATATCCCTGGTGGTCTAGGGTGATTAGTGACAATATTCCTGGTGGTGTAGGGTGATTAATGAGAATATCCCTGGTGGTCTAGGGTGATTAATGATAATATCCCTGGTGGTCTAGAGTAAGGTGGAAATAAATATATGTGGTGTCCACTGAGTGATTCATCTTCTAGGTTTCAGCTACATCTACAGCTTCATACATACCGTTGATGCAACCTGGGCAGCCGCACAGTGGCCCCCTTGCCGTGTGCCCACCTGGCTTACAGGATGGTGACTATATTTACCGTCTGTTACGAACCGGTACCGTCATAGCCGCAAGCAGCCTGCTGCGGTTCCTGTTGCGCCCAGGCGCCGTCTGCCGTTCTTGGCCGTGCCTCGGGTCGTCCAGTTGGCTGCTCCTTCCACCACGTCTAAGTGTGGAGAGGCGGCTAGTGCGCATGTGCGCGCCGATTTACCCCAGCCAGAGTCTAAGTCCGGTGTTTTGCCTAGTGAGCATGCTCAGCCTGATTGTGTCATTCCTGAGACTAAGTCCTCAGTTCAGGCTACTGAGCATGCTCCCACAATTAATCCTAACAGCCTCTTTGCACAGGTACTTGGACTTCGTGCTGTGCCTAAGTCCTGTGTTGTGCCTACTGAGCATGCTCAGGCTGATAGTCTGATTTCTGAGTCTGTTGTTCAGGCTACTGAGCATGCTCAGGCACTTAGTGCATCAGAGGCTAGGTCCGGTAAGGACCTCACTGAGCATGTTCGTGAAGTGGCTGGCCCTGATAGGGCAGAGGGTGTCAGGTGTCTTGATGACGTAGCCACTCCGGACTGGCTCGCAGAGGCCCGCCCCTATGATCTGGCACCTCACCATTGGTTGTCAGACAATGACTGGTGAAGTGTTTGGAGCGTGGCTGCCATGAGGTCATTAATGACGTGGCGGTTCCGGATAGGTCGCATGTGACGTCACTGATGACATGGCACTCTGCTATTGGATCTTGGTGGTTCCCCCCTGGGTTTGGGGAGGACCCAGGTTATAAAAGGGGCTGGAGACAACATGGAGGGGCGCAGTCTTCACTCATTCACTTAGAATTCATGGTGGCATAAGCCTTGTTGGAAGTGGTAGGTAGGGCTAGGCGAACGGTGCCTGTCACGCCAAGATTCGTGGCTCAGCACATCAGGGTCAGGCGCCGTGCTTCCTTGCTACCGTTCCTGTTGTGCTAGAGCAGTCCAGTGGCGTTAACTGGGCGGCGGCTGCTACGTCACCTGTCCAGTTGTGCCTCCTACGCACACGGACAGCATATCTGCTGCGTCACCTGTCCGAGAGTGCCTTCTACGCACACGGACAACGCACCTGTTGCGCCACCTGTCCGGTTGTGCCTTCTACGCACACGGACAGCATACCTGCTGCGTCACCTGTCCGAGAGTGCCTTCTGCTCACACGGACAACGCACCTGTTGCGTCACTTGTCCGGTTGTGCCTCCTACGCACACGGACAGCATACCTGCTGCGTCACCTGTCCGAGAGTGCCTTCTACTCACACGGACAACGCACCTGTTGCGCCACCTGTCCGGTTGTGCCTCCTACGTGCACGGACAGCATACCCCAGAACCCCTGTGGAGTTAACAGGGTGTTCCAGGATTGAGTTTGTGAACCTATTATCCTCCTTGGCTTCCCAGTCAACACTACTGGTGTGATCCCTTGACCTGATGTGTCCTCTACACACGTGGCCATTGGTGTAGTGACTAGAAACGCTAATCGAAGGACCACTCGGCCTGTCGTGTCTGACACACGTGGCCGACAAGGCGCTGTCGCAGCGGTCTTCTCGGTCAATGCTGCCTGGTCACCATCCGGCCTGACGTGTTCCTTTCACAAGTGGTCGGGGTTGCGCCAATTCCACCGAAACGCTAACTGGGTAGGCGTCCGGTCTGACGTGTCACTACACACGTGACCGGTTCCCTGGATTATCTCAGAGCCATCCAGCTCTATAGTCTCTGCCTAACCCACAGAGTGCTCCATTACCATCTGGAGCACGGTGGGCCCCGACTGGCGATTGGGATCCTAATCGGCCGGTCCCCCCGTAACACCGTCCTGCCCTCCACTATAACAGGAAAGATTGTGGAGGAAACTGATAGGACAGGACCTCGGGGGACGCACGATTCAGGGGTTCATCGATCCTCTGTGTCACGTAGCGCAGCCCCGGGCCGGCACTAGGTGTGACATAATGTATCAGTTTTGCCTGGAGTGTTACTTTAATATTAGCAACATAAACTTCTTGTGTTCAATATGTAATATTGTTTCCCTGCACATAATAGAGAATTATTGGTTCATTATTTATTATTAGCTGCACCCGTAAAATTTTCATCTCTTACCGGAATCATTTGCTTTAATACCGCTACCTTCTGATACTAAGCGCTGCGGCGTCCATCTGTCAGGAAAGTGTTAATATTGCATGCGGACATGGAATCATCTGATTGTTGTCTGGTCCCGCGGGCCAGCAGCTGAGCAAATGCTTTTCACAACTTCTGCCAAGCTGGTATGCATTTGGCAGTGGAGACAAAGCCTTGGGGTAAACATAATGCTTTGTATTGAGCCAGTGAGTCTCGTGTAACAAAATCTAGCGTTGGGCCGAGCTCTGCGCTCGGGGGCCGGTGTGGGCACGATGCAGGTGCACAAAATACTGAATGGAATTCAAGGCCAACCATAAAATGCTTAAAAAATGCATTGTTCGATGTGCATGTTTATCAACAGCGTAGATGCCATAGAGGCAGCTCCTGAGGCTGCAATGGGCTCCTTGGAGAAAGGGGTCGAGCACTGGTTGGTCCCATCCTCCTTGCTACTTAGGTGGAATAATCCTGTCCTAAATTACTGTTATGTGTCATCTGGGGAGGTGGATCTGTGGCACCCCTGCGACTTCAGGTGCTACAGGGTACTGCACCGTCCTCACTTAAGGTGCAGTATTCATCTCAGATACGGAGGAGGTCGTTGCTGGCAGCAACCACTAACACACTCATCCAACACATAAACACGGGAGCTCTTCCACTGGGACCTGGCTGGGGTGGCCATCATGAGGTGTGGGACCTCTTGCCCACTACCGTAGTTTAGGAACCCGGGAGGCAGGGCACCAACAGGGGGGTTAGGAGCGATCACTCACACAAGTGAGTTGAAAGTCGGTCAAGGACTCCACCGGGAGGACTTAAGAACAGACAAGCAGGCAAGACATGAACAGTTCGGGGCCCGTGGTCTGGAGCAGGAAGCTCGATTCGGGTTCTCAGGAAAGAAGGGGGATCCCAGGGTTCGCAGGGAGTGCGGAAGGCACCCGTGACCCATTCCACGGCCCAGGAGCTGGGGTGGAGGGAAACCATCGAAAGGCGACGCACAGAAGGAAACACCGCCCTCGACCTCCAGTGTATCCCGGGATCGGCTGAGGCCCATCACAGTGTAGCGCCAACGGCAGTGTGCTTCCCGTGAGTAAAGTACTTGAACTGCACTCTCTGTGTCGTCTCATCACTGTCGGCATTTCCATCATCGCGCCCCAGCGCCTTAGGCAACTACTGCCACCACCATGCTCCCTGGGGCTTAGCTCTACCTGTGGAGAGCTGCAACACCAGAGCTGCGTTACCATCCGCCCCAGCAGAGAGAAAGCAACCGCAGCAGCGGCTAACTTTGGCCGCACACCACAGGTGGCGTCATGAACAACTACTCCTATCATCCCCATCCCTGTCTTTATTGACTCCACCGGGGTCACGGAAATGGGCAAGGCCACCGTGGCGTCCCAGGAGAAGAACCGCGACCCAGTAACGAGTAGCCCCCGACCCCGTAGGCGCGTCAGATCCAAAGCTGAGTTGTACAACAATGTGGAAGAGTTGACATAGCAATATAACACAAAGTTGTTGCAGAGCAGGAAGAGAGTACAGCAGTGTGGACTCATGTTTTGGCAGAGCTCAGTTTGTCTCAGAGTCCAATGCAGATCTGGCATCAAAATAGCAGCGTTACCCTATAAAGGAACACAGATAACAGAACTCAGGGTGACTCAGAGTAAAACTCAGATCTGGCATCAACATAGCAGCTACCTAATAAAGTAACTCAGATAGCAGAGCTCAGTTTGTCTCAGAGTCAGAGTTCAATGCAGATCTGGCCTCATAATAACAGCGATACCCAGTACAGTGACACAGATAATAGAGCTAAGGCCTCTTTCGCACGTCCGTGTCTCCGGTACGTGTTTGTGTTTGGTCCGTTTCCTCACGTACTGGAGACAAGGGCACGCGTAGACCCATTAAAATCAATGGGTCTGTGCTCACGTGCGTGTTTTGCCATGGAACGTGTGTACATGTGGAGCATACGTGTGCCCGTGTGCTCCACACGTCAACATGTCCGTTTTTCTCCGGCATCACGGGTGTCACGCGGAACGCAAATGGATCACACGGAGGTGTTGCGTGTGACACGCGCCAGAGAAAACACACGTGTCTGAGAAAAACATAACACAACTTTACTCACCTTCTCCAGCGCTGCTGTCTCTGCCGCTGCTGTCACTTGCTTCCGACCGCCGCTCATTATGCGCATTATTGCATATTCACTTCACTGTGGCCGGAAGCAGCAGCAGCGGGGAGTCGGCAGGACCGGAGACCGAAGATCAGCACCACGGACAGCGACGCCAGGGACAGGTGAGTAGAAAGTTCCCGTTCTCAGTGTGTTATCACGGAGAACACACGTGAACCATTAACATGGCACACAGAGGGCAAAACGCACCTCTGACACGTCCGTGGAGTCCATTGCAGATCTGGCATCAAAATAAGAGAGTTAGATAGTAAAGTAACACAGATAGCAGAACTCAGTTGTTCTCAGAGTTAAATGCAGATCTGGTATCAAAAAAGCACAGATACCCAGAAAGGTAACACAGATAAAAGAGCTCTGTTTGTTTCAGTGTCCAATGCAAATCTGGCATCAAAATAACAGAATTACCCAGTAAGGCTAAGTTCACATTTCCGCTAAAATGTATCAGTCACAATCCGCTGCTCTTGTAAACAACGGAATCCGTTTAGCGGATTCCGTTGCTCCCATAGACTTGTATGAGCAGCGGATTGTGACTGATGATGCTGCGTTGCACCCTCCCTCCGACTGATCAGTCGTGGAACGACTGACCGCCGGGCGGGAGGAACACAGCATGTAACGTTTTTTGAGCAGCGAGAGCCGTCGGATTTCGCTGCGCATGCTCTCTGGCTCCCTGCACACGTCACCAGCTTTGGTTGGTTACCCGATATTTACCCTGTTTACGGTGCAAGGAGCCAGCGCTAAGCGGTGTAGGCCCGTAACCAAGGTAAATATCGGGTAACCAAGGTAAACATCGGGTGCTTTGCTACCCGATATTTAGTCTGGTTACGTGTGCAGGGAGGCCGACACTTCCCCGCTCGGCCCCGCCCCCTCCCGCACATGTGTGTACACACACACACACACACACACCTGTCCCCAGCCATGCAAACAAGCACTGCCACTGACACCCTCGTCTGGCCCCGCCCCCCGCTCGGCTCCGCCCGCTCCCGCACTCCGCATGTGCACACAGACACATTACATACATACATGCACACACACACACATACACTCACCTGTCCCAGCCATGCAGACCGCAGCACTGCCACTGACATCCTCAGCGCCTGGCCCCGCCCCCTGCTCGGCTCCGCCCCCTCCCGCACTCCGCATGTGCACACACATACATACATACATACATACATGCATACATACATGCGCGCACACACACACACTCACTCACACATACACTCACCTGTCCCCAGCCATGCAGACCACAGCACTGCCACTGACATCCTCAGCGCCTGGCCCCGCCCCCCGCTCGGCTCCGCCCCCTCCCGCATTCAGCATGTGTATACACACACACACACACACTCACCTGTCCTGCAGTCCCTGCGGCACTGACGTCCTCAGTGCTCGGCTCCCTTTCCCCCCACCGAACTCCGCCCCCGCACACAACGGAATCCGACAAAGAATTCTGTTCTTTGTCATCCGTTGTACAGCGTTGAACAGCGCATCAGTCACATGCGTCAAGCGACGCATGTGACTGATACAGAACAACGGAAATGTGAACTTAGAATAAAGTAACACAGAGTAGAGCTAAGTTTGTCTCAGAGTCCAATGTAGATCTTGCATCAAAATAAGAGAGTTACAAAGTAAAGTAACACAGATAGCAGAGCTCAGTTGTTCTCAGAGTTGAATGCAGATCTGGTATCAAAAAAGCACAGATACCCAGTAAGGTAACTCAGATAGCAGAGCTCTGTTTGTCTCAGAGTCCAATGCATATGTGGCATCAAAATAACAGAATTACACAGAAAAGTACAACAGAAAGCAGAGCTTGGTTTGTCACAGAATTCAATGTAAATCTGGCTACCAACATAGCAGAGTTTCCCACCAATGTATCAGAATTCGTTTCTCACAATGTCCAAAGCAGAATTGGCCAGTAGTATGGCAGACCTACCTGGCCATGTAGACGAGCTGGTTTTGTCAGAAGGTCCAATTCAAAACTGGCTGGCAGTATAGTAGAACTACCAAGAAAATTAGTAGCACAAATGGCTAGTAGTGTAGTAAAAGTTGCCCAGCAATGTAATCGAGCTGAGGTTGTCAGAAGGTTCCCGGCAGAATATGGAAGAAGTTCACAGAAACAGCATGGATGCCAACTACCTGAATACTCCGGCAATGTGCTGCCACCTGAGCCGGCCTATAGAAAACTTTTCAAATGGAATGGCAACAAATCACAATAAAGTGCTGGATCCAGGAAAGGCAACCATTATAATGCTAGCAAGTAATGGTCAGTTTATAAACAAACCCTTCTGGTAGAACATAGCCAAAGAATGTAAACTTTTTGGAGACTATGCCTCTTATACCCCTTTTCCATGACAAGTCAACACATCTTTCTTAAGACCGTTAATCAATAAAACCTTCCTGAAAAGCTGCCTTCCTGGAAGATTTTCAAAAATCTGATGGTGTCTAGAAGATGTGGAAGACGTCCAGGAAGAAGTCGTCTCTCTTTGTGCAGAAGACTTTTGGGTGTTACAGACTACGCCTCCTATACCCTACTATATATAGGAATGGACCTAATGGATAGAAATATGTGCATACAATATCTTCTGAAATACATTGTAGGGAAGTTAAAACCTAACCTTATGCTCTTTATAATATTTTTAATTATATTATATACTAACTTTGATGCTTTAAAATGGCTGTAAAATGGTTGTAGTAAGGGCTAGGGGGCTGCAAAAGGAAGCAAAATGGGGGCAATTGCCTTGCAAACATGTGGAAAGGGAATAATTCTAAAAAATGATGTGGGCTCTTGCCTATTTTTGATAACCAGGGCAGGTAAAGCGGACAGCTGGGGACTGCAACCCTCAGATGTCTGCTTTACATTGGCTGCTGATCAAAAATAGAAAAGATCCCTCATCATTTTTTTATTAAAATATACTTATTTAAATAATTTTTAAAAAATAATGTGGGGTTGCTCTCTTTTTGATAATCAGCAAAGGTAAAGCAGACAGCTGGGGACTGGTATTATCAGACTGGGACGACCCATGGTTATTTGGTCCTTCCGAGCCTGAAAATAGCAGCATGCAGCTGCCCGAGAAGTGGTGCATCCATTATATGCTCCAATTCTGGCGCTTTGCCCGGCTCTACCGATTCCCCTGGTCCAGTGACAATCGGGGTAATACTTTTGGGGTTGATGTCATCTGTGAATTGACACCTGGCATCAAGCCCATGGGTTAGTAATGGAGAGCCATCTATCAAACACCCCCATTACTAACTCAGGAAGTGTAGCGTTAAATAACACAGACACAGGGGAAAAAAATCTTTTATTTGAATAAAGACTCCACCACATGCTCTTGTTTACCAATTTATTAATTCAAAACAAGTCCTAGAAGTTCTGACGTAGTCCAAAGAGTAATATCCCACGACACCCATTGATTACTATGTAACTTTGTCCTGAGACTGTTCTAAGAACAAGGCTGTATAGGTCACTGCTGGTCAGCAGCAGCCTGTAATTTCTCACGAGGGGGTGACCAGCAGTGACTTATGGAGCCTTGTTCTCAGAATGTTCTCAGAACAAGGCTCCATAGGAATCAATGGATGTTGTAGGTGATTGCATTTATTTAGAATTAATAAATTGGTGAACAAGGAAGTGTGGGGGAGTCTTTATTCAAGTAAACATTTTATTTCAGTGTTTGGGTGCTTTTTTTTTCATCAATGCTTACCGGGTTAGTAAGAGGGGTGTTTGATAGATGCCTCTCCATTACTAACCCCTGGGCTTGATGCCAGCTGTCAATTCACAGCTGAAATCAACCTCAAAAAATATTACCCTAATTGCCATTGAACCAGGGCAACTGAGAAAAGCCACGGCACAGCAGCAAAATTGACGCAACTATAGATGTGTCAGTTCTAGGGCAGCTGCAGGCTGCTATTTTCAGGCTGGGAAGGGCCAAATAACTATGGGTCTTCTGAGCCTGATAATACCAGCCCCCAGCTGTCTGCTTTACCTGGCTGAGTATCAAAAATAGGTGTGAACCTGTCCTGTTTTTTGTCTTTATTGTTCACAGCAGTGTACAGTCATCTTTCACACACAATAAAGCTTGTCGATTGGCTGCACTGCAGCCTTTCAACAAACTTTATTGGCATATGAACTCGGAGACAGACTTTTTCTTAAAGTTTGAGTTGAAGCTCTGGACACTCGCTGTCCGGTACGAATCCTAAACTTTACCATTCGGATTTGCTTATCCCTTATTGTGATACATCTTTTCTAAATAAATGCACATTTTCTTTCTCAGAAAAGTGTTTGAGTCCCAGTTTAGTCTTCTCTAGCAATGGGGAGACATTTGTCTCTCTTTTTAATTTGCAGTGTTTTAATTGCGTTGGCACAGGTTTGCATATAAATACACCTTCCTGTGTAAAGCGCCAAGAGGCATATCACAGAGAGCGAGAGAGAGTTTGCATTTTTAGTCATGAGAACCCAGTAAACTGCAAGTCACACTATTTTTCTTACATGTATTAATATTTCTGCTCGATTGCTCAGCGGGAATTATCAGTCACCCTTCAAAAAACCCTTTTGAGTTCAATGCTACGAGTTCTTTGTGCCTGTAAGTATTGTCAGGATCCCAACACATAACTTTGTATTATTTTTTCTCTTGCGTCGTAGTCTATGTTGTTCTCATAGGGCACACAGGACCTGATCGTCGAGGATCGGAGGCGCCATTATCATTAACCCTTTAGGGTGCCAACCTCCGCGGATAGGCAGTTTCATTATTTAGGGTACGGTTTATTGGTGCCCATTAGTGTTTGCCTTGCATTAGTTCAGTTCCTGTTTCTTTAACTCCAGATTTTATGTTGTCCATCATATCTTTTTAATGCATATCTATTAAATACAGTCATATGAAAAAGTTTGGGTACCCCTATTAATGTTAACCTTTTTTCTTTATAACAATTTGGGTTTTTCCTATTTCAGTTTCATCTATCTAATAACTGATGGACTGAGTAATATTTCTGGATTGAAATGAGGTTTATTGTACTAACAGAAAATGTGCAATCTGCATTTAAACAAAATTTGACAGGTGCAAAAGTATGGGCACCTCAACATAAAAGTGACATTAATATTTTGTAGATCCTCCTTTTGCAAAAATAACAGCCTCTAGTCGCTTCCTGTAGCTTTTAATGAGTTCCTGGATCCTGGATGAAGGTAGATTTGACCATTCCTGTTTACAAAACAATTCCAGTTCACTTAAGTTTGATGGTCGCCGAGCATGGACCGCCGCTTCACATCATCCCACAGATGTTCAATGATATTCAGGTCTGGGGACTGGGATGGCCATTCCAGAACATTGTAATTGTTCCTCTGCATGAATGCCTGAGTAGATTTGGAGCGGTGTTTTGGATCATTGTCTTGCTGAAATATCCATCCCCTGCGTAACTTCAGCTTCGTCACTGATTCTTGCACATTATTGTCAAGAATCTGCTGATACTGAGTTGAATCCATGCGACCCTCAACTTTAACAAGATTCCCGGTGCCGGCATTGGCCACACAGCCCCAAAGCATGATGGAACCTCCAACAAATTTTACTGTGGGCAGCAAGTGCTTTTCTTGGAATGCCGTGTTTTTTTTGCCTTTTTGTATGACCAAACAACTCAATCTTTGTTTCATCAGTCCACAGGATCTTCTTCCAAAATGTAACTGGCTTGTCCAAATGTGCTTTTGCATACCTCAGGTGACTCTATTTATGGCGTGCTTGCAGAAACGGCTTCTTTCGCATCATTCTCCCATACAGCTTCTCCTTGTGCAACGTGCGCTGTATTGTTGACCGATGCACATTGACACCATCTGCAGCAAGATGAAGCTGCAGGTCTTTGGAGGTGGTCTGTGGATTGACTGTTCTCACAATTCTTCTTCTCTGCCTTTCTGATATTTTTCTTGGCCTGCCACTTCTGGGCTTAACAAGAACTGTACCTGTGTTCTTCCATTTCCTTACTATGTTCCTCACAGTGGAAACTGACAGTTTATATCTCTGAGACAACTTTTTGTATCCTTCTCCTGAACAACTATGTTGAATAATCTTTGTTTTCAGATCATTTGAGAGTTGTTTTGAGGAGCCCATGATGCCACTCTTCATAGGAGATTCAGATAGGAGAACAACTTGCAAGTGGCCACCTTAAATACCTTTTCTCATGATTGGATACACCTGCCTATGAAGTTCAAAGCTCAATGAGGTTACAAATCCAATTTAGTGCTTTAGTAAGTCAGTAAAAAGTAGTTAGGATGGGTTCAAATCAAGAAATTGATGAGGGTGCCCATACTTTTGCGCCGGTCAAATTTTGTTTAAATGCGGATTGCACATTTTCTGTTAGTACAATAAACCTCATTTCAATCCAGAAATATTACTCAGTCCATCAGTTATTAGATATATGAAACTGAAATAGCAAAAACCCAAATTGTTATAAAGAAAAAAGGTTAACATTAATAGAGGTGCCCAAACATTTTCATATGACTGTACATCTTTATGATAAGGGAGTTTTCTATGTTAGCTTGAAAAACTTCATTTCACTTAACATGGACCTTCCCATGATTCCAACTTGAGGGACTGAGCTACAGTGCCAATCTGTGCCGTCCCCAGCCATCTGGTCCCATAGTCATGCTCTTATATGTCAGGTAATCTCTTGAAAAAGCAGGCGCGAAACCTATGTCGGGGAAGAGGAGAGGTTCATTCACCGCTCAGGTAATGTGTCGTCTTTATGAAGTAATTTTACTTAAAGTTTTGAACTGTCACATTTTTTCATTGGATTAGTGTGTGCTACCAGTCTCCTGCTATTCCGGGTTACTGCCGTGACTGCAACCTGTGATCCGCTACTAATGTCAGTAAATTATTTTGGCGTACAAATCCATCGGCTGATTAGTGAGCTGGAACCGGTCTTTCTTCTACGTGTGAAATATACACTTTAAATTCAATCTAATTAGGGGAATTCCTTGGACCCTATTCACTTATTGGCTGATGGGACCAATATCACTGATTTTTGGATATTTTTTCATTCTGCGAATTTTTGGTTGCAGACTTGGCATTTTTTCAATAGAAATGTAAGTCGTTATATCTCCTCTCATGGGATGATTGAGTAAAAACTCTTTTTACATTTTTCTATATCCAATGAATTTTTTTGTATTCTTTGTGGATGAACTAATAGCGTTTATGCAACCTGAGCGTTTCTTTAGATGTAATACCGACTCCTCTGTGGTGTGTTCCTCTGTTTGAATAAAAATATGTCACAATAAAAATATTTTGAATTTATTCTGAATCGTTGATGATTTTCTATAGCGTATTTTCATGTTTATACCCAGGTAGTTTTACCCTAGGGTTCTTTTGTTAAGTAGTCTTCTATGTCAGGTGACTGCTCACTAGCTGTAGTACGCAGTATTGCTCGTGAATCGTGATAGTAACTAAGTTTCTCTCTCTCTGTCCCACTCTCCCTCTCTTTCACTCTCCCTCTGTTCCACTCTCTCTTTTTCACTCTCCCTCTCTCCGACTCTCCCACTTTCCTTCTCTCCCACTCTCCCTCTCTCCCACTCTCGCTATATTCTACTCCCCCACTTTCCCTCTTTCCCACTCCCCCTCTCACTTTTTCTCACTCTCCCTCTCTCCCATTCCATCTCCCACTTTCCCTCACACCCACTCTCCCAGGCGCCCTCTCTTCTACTTTCTCACTCTCCCTTTTTCCCTTTGTCTCACTCTCCCACCATCCTTCTCCTTCACTCTCCCACTTTCCCTTTCTCCCTCACTCCCTCTCTTTCACTCTCCCTATATTCCGCTCTCCCACTTTCCCTTTTTCCCACTCTCTCTTTTTCACTCTCCCTCTCTCCCACTCTCCCACTTTCCTTCTCTCCCACTCTCCCTCTCTCCCACTCTCCCTATATTCTACTCCCCCACTTTCCCTCTTTCCCACTCCCCCTCTAACTTTTTCTCCCTCTCCCACTCTCCCTCTCTCCCATTCCATCTCCCACTTTCCCTCACTCCCACTCTCCCATGCGCCCTCTCTCCCTCTCTTCTACTTTCTAACTCTCCCTTTTTCCCTTTGTCTCACTCTCCCACCATACTTCTCCTTCACTCTCCCACTTTCCCTTTCTCCCACTCTCCCTCTCTCTTTCTCTCGCTCTCCCACTTTCCCTCTCTCTTTCTCTCACTCTCCCACTCTCCCTCTCTCCCATTTCATCTTCCACTTTCCCTCACACCCACTCTCCCATGCGCCCTCTCTCCCTCTCTCCTACTTTCTCACTCTCCCTTCTTCCCTTTTTCTCACTCTCCCACCATCCTTCTCCTTCACTCTCCCTCTCTCCCACTTTTCCTGTCTCCTGCTTTCTCTCTCTCCCACACTCCCTCTCTTCCACTCTGCTATTCTCCATCTCTCCCACTCTCCCTCCTTCTGTCTCTCTCCCACTCGCTCTCTCTCCTTCTCACCACCAAAATCATATTACCTCACGCATAAGCTTTTTATACTAAGAATGTTCTTTGTTGCCTATAGCAACCAATCATAGCTGCTATTAATGACCTGTAGCAAAATAGAAGCAGAGCTGAGATTCGTTGCTATAGGTCACCTGATAAATATCCAGGCTAAAGCGGGCTTTACACGCTACGATATCGTACGTAAAAGCATCCGCCCCCGTCGTGTATGCGATTTCGTGTGATCGCTGCCGCAGCGAACATTATCGCTATGGCAGCATCACACGCACTTACCTGGTCAGCGGCATTGCTGTCACCGGCGAACAATCCCTACCTCAAGCGGGAGGCACGTTCTGCATTACAGTGACGTCCACGCGACGTCACTAAGCGGCCGGCCAATCAAAGCGGAGGGGCGGAGATGAGCGGGACGTAACATCCCACCCACCTTCTTCCTTCCGCATTGCAGCCGGCGGCAGGTAAGGAGACGTTCCTCGCTCCTGCGGTGTCACACATAGCGATGTGTGCTGCCGCAGGAGCGACGAACAACATCGATAATCAACCATTATCGATTTTTGGTTTGGGATGACCTCTCCATGGTGAACGATTTTCACCATTTTTGAGGTCGCTTAAGGTCGCTGATCAGTGTCACACGCTGCGATATCATTAATGACGCCGGATGTGCGTCACTAACAACGTGACCCCAACTATAAAACATTAACGAAATCGTAGCGTGTAAAGCCCCCTTTACTGTGAAACAGCCAATATATTATCTCAAACATCCAAACAGTAAGTAGGCAGGTTTATTTGGCAAATAACTAAAGCGAGGGGTTAAAATTTTCCCTCAAAACATTGTCCATGATGTTCCCTAAAGGCCCAGTCACACACAGAGATAAATCTTTGGCAGATCTGTGGTTGCAGTGAAATCATGGACATATTGTTCCATTTGTACACAGCCACAAACCTGGCACTGATTGTCCACAATTTCACTGCAACCACAGATCTGCCACAGATCTGCCACAGATCTGCCACAGATCTGCCACAGATCTGCCACAGATCTGCCACAGATCTGCCACAGATCTGCCACACATCTGCCACAGATCTGCCACAGATCTGCCACAGATCTGCCACAGATCTGCCACAGATCTGCCACAGATCTATCTCTGTGTAAAGTGGCCTTAAGTCAAATGAGGTGTCTGTGCAAAATATTGTGATTGTAAATGTGACGGTGCAGATTCCTTTAGCGGACATACATACATACATGCACACATACTGTACATACACGCATATACATACACACATACATACATATCGTATGTACCGCCCCCGCGTCAGCAGCCGGGCTGCCTGGATCCAGATCCACGGTGGCTCGAGGGATCTCCGGACCCGGGGGTCGCGCGGCCACTCGGAATAAAGGGGGGATATTTACACGGGGTGTTATGTTTGAAGTTCGTGACGCCACCCGGGGTGTGTGGTAAGGTGGAGTACCATCACTGCAGTTGGGAGTACCCGGTGGCGATGGAGTGGGCAGCCAGGTGTTTAACCCCTCCACGGGTAGGGGGAATGCCCCGGGACTTGATGAGAGTGATGGAGAGGTGCCGTTGGGACGGTGGGGATCACTTATGTACTCACTCAGTCCAATAACGCTGACACCGACAACTGTGGTAAACCAAAGTTCTTGACACCGCTGCCGCTTGGAGGGAGCACGCCTAGATCCCGGGCCCGTTGGTGTTGCCTGTTAGTCTGTGACCTTTACCTTGGCACCTAGTTTCTCTGGTTGGTCCCTTGAGTATAAAACTGGTTGGGTCCCGCTCGCCAGTATGGCTAACTGGGTGAGCTTGCTCTCAGGGTTCACGCTTGCCATTTTCTGGACCGTGTAGTGGAAAGTCCTATCCCCCTCGTTGCGCTAGTACCCCGATTTTGGAGCGGGTGGAGAACGGGTCTTGACTCCGTCCTCGACGGGTAAATTGCCAGGATGCCTGAAGCTACTTCCTGACCTAGGGTCCACATACCCCGTTGTGCCATGGCCCCTGCCGGTGATGGCATAAGGCCGCCAACTGTCCTCCTCGACAGTCCGTGCCCCTTGTCACGATCCCCTGCGACCGGGGTCCAGCTCCTACCAGGCCCAGACCAATGTCTGCCACCTAGTAGTTACAAGGAGCCAAGCTCCTGACCTCTCCTCTCGAGAGTCACCACTCAACTCACTGTCTCCTGACACTCCTGACCTCCCCTTAACCAACCCCCCCAGTGGGCGACCCTATTCCCTTCAGGTTAGCCACTGGGTGTGGTTCAGAGCATTCTTAGGATTCTGATTAGCTTGTTCTTGGCAACACCAAAGGCCAGGACCCGTAACCAAGGAGGAGATGGATATTGTGCATTGTACACAATCAGTGGTGTGGGCGTGGTTATACACAATCAGTGGTGTGGGCGGGGTTATACACAATCAGTGGTGTGGGCGGGGTTATACACAATTAGCGGTGTGGGTGAGATTATACACAATCAGTGGTGTGGGTAAGGTTATACACAATCAGCGGTGTGGACGGGGTTATAAACAATCAGTGGTTCGGGCGGGGTTATACACAATCAGTGGTGTGGGTGGGGTTATACACAATCATCGGAGTGGGCGGCGGTATACACAATCATCAGAGTGGGTGGGGTTATACACAATCATCAGAGTGGGCGGGGTTATACACAATCATCGGAGTGGGCGGGGTTATACACAATCAGTGGTGTGGGTGGGGTTATACACAATCAGCGGTGTGGGTGGGGTTATACACAATCAGTGGTGTGGGCGTGGTTATACACAATTAGTGGTGTGGGCGTGGTTATACACAATTAGTGGTGTGGCTGGGGTTATACACAATTAGTGGTGTGGGCGGGGTTATACACAATCAGTGGTGTGGGTGGGATTATACACAATTAGTGTTGTGGGTGGAGTTAAATACAATTAGTAGTGTGGGCTGGGTTATACACAATCAGCGGTGTGAGCAGGGTTATATACAGTGGTGTGAGCGGGGATATATACAGTGGTGTGGGCGGGGTTATATAGTGATGTGAGCAGGGTTATATACAGTGGTGTGGGCGTGGCTATATACAGTGGTGTGGGCGGGGTTATATACAGTGGTGTGGGCGGGGCTATATACAGTGGTGTGGGCGGGTTATATACAGGGGTGTGGGCGGGGTGATATACAGTGGTGTGGGTGGGGTTATACACAGCTCAGCATTCTGAGCTCTTCAAGATCTGCAGCAGAAAAAACTGTGAGGTGGAGGAGGAGGAGATGAAGAGTTGTCCTCCTGGTGGGGACAAGGAAGTCTTGCCTATTGGGAATCTGGCACACATATCGGATCCCGGGCCCGTTGGTGTTGCCTGTTAGTCTGTGACCTTTACCTTGGCACCTAGTTTCTCTGGTTGGTCCCTTGAGTATAAAACTGGTTGGATCCCGCTCGCCAGTATGGCTAACTGGGTGAGCTTGCTCTCAGGGTTCACGCTTGGCATTTTCTGGACCGTGTAGTGGAAAGTCCTATCCCCTCGTTGCGCTAGTACCCCGATTTTGGAGCGGGTGGAGAACGGGTCTTGACTCCGTCCTCGACGGGTAAATTGCCAGGATGCCTGAAGCTACTTCCTGACCTAGGGTCCACATACCCCGTTGCGCCATGGCCCCTGCCCGGTGATGGCATAAGGCCACCAGCTGTCCTCCTCGACAGTCCGTGCCCCTTGTCACGATCCCCTGCGACCGGGGTCCAGCTCCTACCAGGCCCAGACCAATGTCTGCCACCTAGTAGTTACAAGGAGCCCACCTCCTGACCTCTCCTCTCAAGAGTCACCACTCAACTCACTGTCTCCTGACACTCCCGACCTCCCCTTAACCAAACCCCCCCAGTGGGCGACCCTATTCCCTTCAGGTTAGCCACTGGGTGTGGTGCAGAGCGTTCTTAGGATTCTGATTAGCTTGTTCTTGGTAACACCAAAGGCCAGGACCCGTAACCAAGGAGGAGATGGATATTGTACATTGTACACAATCAGTGGTGTGGGCGTGGTTATACACAATCAGTGGTGTGGGTGGGGTTATACACAATCAGCGGTGTGGGCGGGGTTATACACAATTAGTGGTGTGGGTGAGATTATACACAATCAGTGGTGTGGGTAAGGTTATACACAATCAGCGGTGTGGACGGGGTTATAAACAATCAGTGGTTCGGGCGGGGTTATACACAATCAGTGGTGTGGGTGGGGTTATACACAATCATCGGAGTGGGCGGGGTTATACACAATCATCGGAGTGGGCGGGGTTATACACAATCATCGGAGTGGGCGGGGTTATACACAATCATCGGAGTGGGCGGGGTTATACAAAATCAGTGGTGTGGGTGGGGTTATACACAATCAGCGGTGTGGGTGGGGTTATACACAATCAGCGGTGTGGGTGGGGTTATACACAATCAGTGGTGTGGGCGTGGTTATACACAATTAGTGGTGTGGGTGGGATTATACACAATTAGTGTTGTGGGTGGAGTTAAATACAATTAGTAGTGTGGGCTGGGTTATACACAATCAGCGGTGTGAGCAGGGTTATATACAGTGGTGTGAGCGGGGTTATATACAGTGGTGTGGGCAGGGTTATATACAGTGACGTGAGCAGGGTTATATACAGTGGTGTGGGCGGGGTTATATAAAGTGGTGTGGGCGGGGTTATATACAGTGGTGTGGGCGGGGCTATATACAGTGGTGTGGGCGGGGTTATATACAGTGGTGTGGGCGGGGCTATATACAGTGGTGTGGGCGGGTTATATACAGTGGTGTGGGTGGGGTGATATACAGTGGTGTGGGCGGGGTTATATACAGTGGTGTGGGCGGGGCTATATACAGTGGTGTGGGCGGGTTATATACAGTTGTGTGGGTGGGGTGATATACAGTGGTGTGGGTGGGGTGATATACAGTGGTGTGGGTGGGGTTATACACAGCTCAGCATTCTGAGCTCTTCAAGATCTGCAGCAGAGAAAATTGTGAGGTGGAGGAGGAGGAGATGAAGAGTAGTCCTCCTGGTGGGGACAAGGAAGTCTTGCCTATTGGGAATCTGGCACACATATCGGATCCCGGGCCCGTCGGTGTTGCCTGTTAGTCTGTGACCTTTACTTTGGCACCTAGTTTCTCTGGTTGGTCCCTTGAGTATAAAACTGGTTGGATCCCGCTCGCCAGTATGGCTAACTGGGTGAGCTTGCTCTCAGGGTTCACGCTTGGCATTTTCTGGACCGTGTAGTGGAAAGTCCTATCCCCCTCGTTGCGCTAGTACCCCGATTTTGGAGCGGGTGGAGAACGGGTCTTGACTCCGTCCTCGACGGGTAAATTGCCAGGATGCCTGAAGCTACTTCCTGACCTAGGGTCCACATACCCCGTTGTGCCATGGCCCCTGCCCGGTGATGGCATAAGGCCACCAGCTGTCCTCCTCGACAGTCCGTGCCCCTTGTCACGATCCCCTGCGACCGGGGTCCAGCTCCTACCAGGCCCAGACCAATGTCTGCCACCTAGTAGTTACAAGGAGCCCAGCTCCTGACCTCTCCTCTCGAGAGTCACCACTCAACTCACTGTCTCCTGACACTCCTGACCTCCCCTTAACCAACCCCCCCCAGTGGGCGACCCTATTCCCTTCAGGTTAGCCACTGGGTGTGGTGCAGAGCGTTCTTAGGATTCTGATTAGCTTGTTCTTGGCAACACCAAAGGCCAGGACCCGTAACCAAGGAGGAGATGGATATTGTGCAGAAGGGCAGATTGCACAATACCCTGTGACGACCTGATAGGCCAGGGTGTCACACATACATACATACATACATACACACACACATGCACACATACAAACACAAACATACATACATACATTCACACACATACACATATGCATACATACATACATACATACAGACACACATGCACACATACATATATACATTGTGAGACTCATGTGGGTTTAGTGGATGAGGGCAGGTATATCTCACCCCGGTATCGGTCCTATGTGACTTAGCCTGGCCAGGATCACCTGGCTACTAATGGATTAATGGGAGGTGAAGGACGGAGGTAAAAGGAATCTGGGAAGTTGGGGGAGGGTCTCCATCTGGGAACACAGTAAGCCTGTCTGTGTAGGAGACACTTGTGAGGAGCAGTGCCTGATGTTTGTATGGTTTAGCTGGAAGGGAGAAGCCCTCCAGTTGGTAGTTAGGATAACACCGTGTATAGTTAGTGCCGGACAGGCAAGGATTTATTTTGTTGGTGTTTTTTTTCTTTTTGTTTATGCTTCACTGCAATAAACCTGACCAAGCGTCAGTTACACCTTGAATTCGGCTGTCTGCCTGAGGTGAATACGTGCCCTTTGAACCCAGCAAAGGCGATCCCGGAGCGTGTTATCACATTGTGGTGGAGAATGCGGGCAGCACGTTACAGCGCATCATAATGGATGACGTGGTGAAAGCGCTGGTACAATCCGCAGCTGTGCAGCAAGAGGCAAATCGCTTGATGTCGGCACAGTTGAAGGAACTGGTGGAATCGACGGTTAAAGACCGCCAACTTTTGCAGCAGGTGGCGCAGCGTCTGGCGACCGTACCGGAGAGTAATGCGGAGGCTGACCAGAGGGTGATTCATGTGAGTCGGTGCTGGCAGAAATTAACCACAGAGGACGATGTGGAAGCTTACCTGACCACGTTTGAACGGACGGCGGAGCGGGAAAAGTGGCCAAAGGAGCGATGGGCCGACTTGCTTGCACCGTTTCTGGCAGGTGAGGCACAAAAAGCCTACTTTGATCTTGAGCCTGAAGCAGCGCATGACTTTGATAAACTAAAAGCCGAGATCCTTGCCCGGCTGGGAGTGACGACGGCCGTGCGAGCACAGAGAGTTCATCAATGGACTTATCAGCCCGATAAACCACCGCGGTCACAGATGTTTGACCTCATTCACTTGACCAAGAAATGGCTACAGCCCGAGGTTCTGACGGCGCCAGAGATGGTACAAAGAATCGTTCTTGATAAATACCTAAGAGCTCTACCGCCATCTCTGAAGAGGTGGGTAAGCCATGGAAACCCCACGACAGCGGATCAGCTAGTGGATCTAATGGAGCGTTATTCCTTGGCAGAAGGACTTATGGACGATGCTACACATCCTCGCTCTTCCCCTTCTCGACGAGGATCTGGTAAGACTGTTCCAGGGTCATGGGGAGGAGGAAAATATCCTAAGGCAGTGGAGGAGGAAAACAGGACTGCTGGCCCTGTGAGGGCTAAGGTGCCAAACTATGGTCTTAGCAAGGGGCCCGTGAGGTGTTTCCGCTGCCAGGAGGCGGGCCACATTGCTGCAAACTGTCCAGTAACTGCAGAACCGATGCAGTGTGATGTCACGGACTTTGAAAAACGCAGGGCTATGGTTGCACGGGTAGTGTGTGTTGCTGCATGTCAAGGCGATATGAAAAAACACCTGTGTGAAGTGTCCATTGATGGCAATACTGTTGTTGCACTATTAGACTCGGGAAGTGTGGTGACTCTGGTAAAGGCCAGTCTGGTGGCAGTCCCGATGGGACCGTCAGATAAATTTTCTGTGACATGTGTGCATGGAGACACCTGCTCGTACCTCACAACGGTCTCCTGCATTACTACGCCCTATGGGTCTGTGCATCATAAGGTGGGACTAGTACCAGCACTATTGCATGATATCATTTTGGGCAGGGATTTTCCCCACTTCTGGCAGTTGTGGGAGAACCAATTAGTACCCCAGGGTAGCCGCACGGATGATCCTTCTCCCACACCTTGTGTGGGCCCGGAGCCACTAGAGGATGCCCCACAAGAGGGTTCAGAGGAGGAATCCGCTGAAAACAACCCCCAGTTCCCCTTTTCAGTTCTGGCGGGTGATTCCGATGAACCCGGGGCAGAGGCGGACACGGGTGGCTGTCCCCCTTCCTCTTGGCTGAATTTGGAAGTCCAGAAAGATGACTTCCAAAGTGAGCAAATGAGAGATCCTACCCTTTCTCAGGCTATAAAAAATGTTAAAATGATAAACGGGGTGCAGGTGGATGCAGGTACTAGGCTGTCTTACCCCTACATGGCACTGGAGAATGACTTTCTCTATCAGATAGAGAAGAAGGGGGATGACACAGTACAACGATTGGTTGTGCCGAGAGCCTACAGGCGGAGAGTGCTGGACCTGGCACACGGACACATGATGGGGGGACACCTGGGGGTCCAGAAAACTACCGAAAGGATATTACACTGTTTTGTTTGGCCCGGCATGCATCACGATATTCGCACCTATTGCGAGTCTTGTCCTGACTGCCAAATCTCTGCGCCTAGGCCCCGTTTCTGTAGCCCCTTAGTACCTCTGCCTATCATCGAGATCCCATTTGAGAGAATTGGGATGGATTTAGTTGGACCCCTCCCCAAGTCTGCACGAGGACACCAGCACATCCTTGTCATCTTGGATTATGCCACTCGTTACCCCGAGGCCATCCCTTTGCGTAACACGGCCACCAAGACCATTGCCAAGGAGCTGGTCCATGTGTTTAGTCGGGTTGGTGTCCCAAAACAAATACTCACAGACCAAGGAACCCCCTTTATGTCTAAAGTAATGAAAGAACTCTGCAGGCTGTTACAAATAGCACAGTTACGCACCTCCGTGTATCACCCTCAAACGGACGGACTGGTCGAACGGTTTAACAAAACTTTGAAACAGATGCTCCGTAAGGCGATAGACAAGGACGGGAAGAACTGGGACTACTTACTCCCGTATTTGCTTTTTGCCATCCGGGAGGTGCCCCAGTCTTCCACCGGGTTCTCTCCTTTCGAGCTTCTGTACGCCTGACGTCCCCGTGGACTGTTAGATGTCGCTAAAGAAACCTGGGAGGGACAGGTCACCCCGTTCAAAAGCGTAATAGACCATGTAACCCAAATGCAGGACCGTATTGCGGCAGTGATGCCCATCGTTAAAGAGCATATGATACAGGCTCAAGGAGCACAGAAAAGGATTTATGATAGGGGGGCCAAGATCCGTACTTTTGCACCCGGAGATAGGGTGTTGATCCTGGTCCCCACGGCAGAAAGCAAATTTCTGGCAAAGTGGCAAGGCCCCTTTGAAATTAAGGAACGGGTGGGTGAGGTAAACTACAAAGTGTACCAGGCTGGTAAAAGGAAGCCTGAACAGATTTATCACGTGAATCTGATAAAACCCTGGAAGGACCGTCCAGCTCTGTCAGCAGGTCTGGCCCTTCCGGTCTGCAAGCAGACCATACCGGATGTCGGGACGGCGGAGACTCTGTCGGAGCGGCAAAAGACCGACGTCAAGCAGTTTGTAATCAACAATCACGAGTTTTTCTCGGAAAAGCCCGGGCAGACCACTCTCATTAAACATGACATCATAACAGAGCCTGGGGTAACAGTTCAGGTAAAGCCCTACCGAATACCGGAGGCTCGGCGGGAAGCTGTCTCCCGAGAAGTGAAGACCATGTTGGAGTTAGGTGTAATCGAGGAATCGCATAGCGCCTGGTCGAGTCCGATTGTGTTAATACCGAAACCAGACGGCTCCATTAGATTCTGCAATGACTTCAGGAGATTAAATGCGGTCTCCAAATTTGATGCATACCCTATGCCACGGGTCGATGAATTAATAGATCGGCTTGGAAAAGCCCGGTATATCACGACCCTAGACTTAACGAAGGGCTATTGGCAGATCCCGCTAACAGAGGCCGCTAAAGAGAAAACCGCGTTTTCTACACCGGAAGGTTTATACCAGTATGTGTATATGCCGTTTGGACTACACGGGGCACCGGCAACCTTTCAAAGGTTGATGGACCGAGTCCTGAGGCCCCATAGGCAGTATGCTTCTGCGTATTTGGATGACATAGTCATTTACAGCCTGGACTGGGAGACGCACCTCCAGAAACTAGAGGCTGTGATTGAGGACCTGCGGGAGGCGGGTCTAACAGCAAACCCCAAGAAATGTCATATCGGGCTGGAAGAAGCCCGGTATTTGGGATACGTAATTGGGAGGGGAATTGTTAAACCCCAGATTGACAAGATACAAGCCATTCAGAAATGGCCGCAACCAGTCAACAAGAAGCAGGTGAGAGCGTTTTTGGGAATAGCTGGCTACTACCGACGGTTCATTCCCAATTTCGCGGCTACCGCTGTTCCCCTGACGGACCTTACCAAAGGGAAAGACTCTGTCATGATCAAATGGACCACGGCAGCCGAAGAAGCCTTCCATAACTTAAAACTAGCTCTTTGCTCTCAACCTGTGCTAATGACTCCTGACTTCCGCAGCGAGTTCGTGGTCCAAACGGACGCTTCTGATGCCGGTATAGGGGCTGTATTGTCACAACTGAAGGACGGAGAGGAACATCCGGTCCTTTATCTTAGTCGGAAACTTAATAAGCATGAACGCAACTATGCCATAGTGGAAAAAGAATGCTTAGCCATTAAGTGGGCTCTAGAGTCCCTTAAATATTACTTGATTGGAAGGAAGTTCCGGCTGATCACTGACCATGCCCCTCTCAAGTGGATGCACTTGAATAAGGAACGGAATGGCCGAGTGACCCGGTGGTTCCTTGCACTTCAGGCCTACCGTTTTACAGTGGAGCACCGCCCGGGGGTGCGGATGGGGAATGCTGATGTCCTGTCTCGTGTGCACTGTTTTGTGGGTGCTGTTGCTCAGCTGCAGTGGTCTGAGCAGAGGGGGGGGATATGTGAGACTCATGTGGGTTTAGTGGATGAGGGCAGGTATATCTCACCCCGGTATCGGTCCTATGTGACTTAGCCTGGCCAGGATCACCTGGCTACTAATGGATTAATGGGAGGTGAAGGACGGAGGTAAAAGGAATCTGGGAAGTTGGGGGAGGGTCTCCATCTGGGAACACAGTAAGCCTGTCTGTGTAGGAGACACTTGTGAGGAGCAGTGCCTGATGTTTGTATGGTTTAGCTGGAAGGGAGAAGCCCTCCAGTTGGTAGTTAGGATAACACCGTGTATAGTTAGTGCCGGACAGGCAAGGATTTATTTTGTTGGTGTTTTTTTTCTTTTTGTTTATGCTTCACTGCAATAAACCTGACCAAGCGTCAGTTACACCTTGAATTCGGCTGTCTGCCTGAGGTGAATACGTGCCCTTTGAACCCAGCAAAGGCGATCCCGGAGCGTGTTATCACAACATACACACACATACAAACACACACATACATACATTCACACACACACACACATACATACACACACATACATACACACATACATATATACATACACACACACACAAACACATACACACAAGCACACACACACATACATACACACGCATACATACATACATGCACACACATGCATACTCATACACACAAGCACACACACACATACATACACACGCATACATACATACATGCACACACATGCATACTCATACACACAAGCACACACACACATACATACACACGCATACATACATACATACATTCATACACACACATGCATACTCACACACACACACACACACACACACACACACATACATACATACACTCAGCTTTGTATATTAGTGCAATGTGGCCATCTTGGAGATTCCCATTTATTGGCACAATGGAGGTCTTCGGATTTCTGTATCATGATCCATTAAGGCATAGATGAGGCAGAGGTCTCATGTACTTGGGTGTCGCTCTTCATTGAAGTTTATGGGAGGAGTGAAACACTCGACCATTTCAACAACTCATCCAGAAACTACAACATGCTAGATCTTTTCCTTTATGAAGTGTGAACGGTGATGGGGGACGTCTTGGAAGTGGAGCTGCCACATATCATCCATTTAAGACTTACCCATTTGACATGCCATAAATGTCTGATATGGGAATATGTCTGTAGATTTACTGTGGTTCTTGAGTCCTTACACCAGAAAAGGCGATGCTCCTACAGAGGTGCAGGATTTGGTGGCACCTGGCATATTCGCCATCTCCTCCAGGAGTCTGGGACGTCTCTAGGAGCCTCCAGGACGTCTCGCGAGAGCTGGCATTTATGATCTATGTTATTCAAGAAAAAAGGTTTTGTAGAGTAAAAGGAAACAACAAAGTAATACCCCGGAATAAGTTCTTGTAATTTGGCATTCTGCAGCCGGCACGCATCTGCAATTGCCCAATTGTCTATTACAGTGGCATTCCCATGGAGAGAAGATGACGGCTATTTGCGGACTGCGGCTCTGTCCGGGGCGGCTCTTCTATATAACCGCTGCTTATCATTGTTAAGTCTCCGTGTGCGATCTTATTAAGACTTGAAAATTACGGTCGCATTAGCATAAATCCGAAAAAGAGGAATTACTTTGTTGCTAATCTTAAAATCGCTCTGTATTTATACCACATGGGATTAATTGGTGATGGAAAAATTCTGGAAAGAACGCAGAAAGGGATACAAAACAGGAAAAGAAGGGACAAATTGTACCGATCAGAAAGTACATACACATTCCTTCACAATCACGACTTTAGGGAGGATTCATGAAATATTGATATTACAAGAAGGGGCATGCTCAGGTGCATCATTAGTTACGAGTACAGAGCACCTGAGCATAGTAGTGCCCGCTCATCACTAGTTACCAGTACTGAGCACCCGAGCATGGTAGTGCCCGCTCATCACTAGTTACCAGTACTGAGCACCCGAGCATGGTAGTGCCCGCTCATCACTAGTTACCAGTACTGAGCACCCGAGCATGGTAGTGCCCGCTCATCACTAGATACGAGTACAGAGCACCCGAGCATGGTAGTGCCTGCTCATCACTAGTTACCAGTACTGAGCACCCGAGCATGGTAGTGTCCGCTCATCACTAGTTACCAGTACAGAGCACCTGAGCATGGTAGTGCCCGCTCATCACTAGTTACCAGTACTGAGCACCCGAGCATGGTAGTGCCCGCTCATCACTAGTTACCAGTACAGAGCACCTGAGCATGGTAGTGTCCACTCATCACTAGTTACCAGTACTGAGCACCCGAGCATGGTAGTGCCCGCTCATCACTAGTTACCAGTACTGAGCACCCGAGCATGGTAGTGCCCGCTCATCACTAGTTACGAGTACTGAGCACCCGAGCATGGTAGTGCCCGCTCATCACTAGTTACCAGTACTGAGCACCTGAGCATGGTAGTGCCCGCTCATCACTAGTTACAAGTATTGAGCACCCGAGCATGGTAGTGTTCGCTCATCACTAGTTACCAGTACTGAGCACCCGAGCATGGTAGTGCCCGCTCATCACTAGTTACCAGTACTGAGCACCCGAGCATGGTAGTGCCCGCTCATCACTAGTTACCAGTACTGAGCACCCGAGCATGGGAGTGCCCGCTCATCACTAGTTACGAGTACTGAGCACCCGAGCATGGTAGTGCCCGCTCATCACTAGTTACGAGTACTGAGCACCTGAGCATGGTAGTGCCCGCTCATCACTAGTTACAAGTATTGAGCACCCGAGCATGGTAGTGCCCGCTCATCACTAGTTACCAGTACTGAGCACCTGAGCATGGTAGTGCCTGCTCATCACTAGTTACGAGTACAGAGCACCCGAGCATGGTAGTGCTCGCTCATCACTAGTTACCAGTACTGAGCACCCGAGCATGGTAGTGCCCGCTCATCACTAGTTACCAGTACTGAGCACCCGAGCATGGTAGTGCCCGCTCATCACTAGTTACGAGTACTGAGCACCCGAGCATGGTAGTGCCCGCTCATCACTAGTTACAAATACAGAGCACCCGAGCATGGTAGTGCCCGCTCATCACTAGTTACAAGTACTGAGCACCCGAGCATGGTAGTGCCCGCTCATCACTAGTTACGAGTACTGAGCACCCGAGCATGGTAGTGCCCGCTCATCACTAGTTACGAGTACTGAGCACCCGAGCATGGTAGTGCCCACTCATCACTAGTTACGAGTACTGAGCACCCGAGCATGGTAGTGCCCACTCATCACTAGTTACGAGTACTGAGCACCTGAGCATGGTAGTGCCCGCTCATCACTAGTTACGAGTACTGAGCACCTGAGCATGGTAGTGCCCGCTCATCACTAGTTACGAGTACTGAGCACCCGAGCATGGTAGTGCCCGTTCATCACTAGTTACGAGTACTGAGCACCCGAGCATGGTAGTGCCCGCTCATCACTAGTTACGAGTACTGAGCGCCCAAGCATGGTAGAGCCCGCTCATCACTAGTTACGAGTACTGAGCACCCGAGCATGGTAGTGCCCGCTCATCACTAGTTACGAGTACTGAGCGCCAGAGCATGGTAGTGCCCGCTCATCACTAGTTACGAGTACTGAGCACCCGAGCATGGTAGTGCCCACTCATCACTAGTTACGAGTACTGAGCACCCGAGCATGGTAGTGCCCGCTCATCACTAGTTACGAGTACTGAGCGCCCAAGCATGGTAGAGCCCGCTCATCACTAGTTACGAGTACTGAGCACCCGAGCATGGTAGTGCACGCTCATCACTAGTTACGAGTACTGAGCACCTGAGCATGGTAGTGCCCGCTCATCACTAGTTATGAGTACAGAGCACCCGAGCATGGTAGTGCCCACTCATCACTCGTTACGAGTACTGAGCACCCGAGCATGGTAGTGCCCGCTCATCACTAGTTACAAGTACCGAGCACCTGAGCATGGTAGTGCTCATTCATCACTAGTTACAAGTACCGAGCACCCGAGCATGGTAGTGCCCGCTCATCACTAGTTACGAGTACTGAGCTCCTGAGCATGGTAGTGCCCGCTCATCACTAGTTACAAGTACCGAGCACCTGAGCATGGTAGTGCTCATTCATCACTAGTTACAAGTACCGAGCACCCGAGCATGGTAGTGCCTGTTCATCACTAGTTACGAGTACTGAGCACCCGAGCATGGTAGTGCTCGCTCATCACTAGTTACGAGTACTGAGCACCCGAGCATGGTAGTGCCCGCTCATCACAAGTTACGAGTACTGAGCACCCGAGCATGGTAGTGCCCGCTCATCACTAGTTACGAGTACTGAGCACCCGAGCATGGTAGTGCCCACTCATCACTAGTTACGAGTACTGAGCACCCGAGCATGGTAGTGCCCACTCATCACTAGTTACGAGTACTGAGCCCCTGAGCATGGTAGTGCCCACTCATCACTAGTTACAAGTACCGAGCACCCGAGCATGGTAGTGCTCACTCATCACTAGTTACGAGTACTGAGCACCCGAGCATGGTAGTGCCCATTCATCACTAGTTACGAGTACTGAGCACCCGAGCATGGTAGTGCCCGCTCATCACTAGTTACGAGTACCGAGCACCCGAGCATGGTAGTGCCCGCTCATCACTAGTTACCAGTACTGAGCACCCGAGCATGGTAGTGCTCGCTCATCACTAGTTACGAGTACTGAGCACCCGAGCATGGTAGTGCCCGCTCATCACTAGTTAGAAGTACTGAGCACCCGAGCATGGTAGTGCTCGCTCATCACTAGTTACGAGTACAGAGCACCTGAGCATGGTAGTGCCCACTCATCACTAGTTACGAGTACTGAGCACCCGAGCATGGTAGTGCCCACTCATCACTAGTTACCAGTACTGAGCACCCGAGCATGGTAGTGCCCGCTCATCACTAGTTACGAGTACCGAACATCAGTTCTGCTACATCTGCCCTTCTCTAACATTCAGATTCAGAATATCAACTCTATGAACAGTTCCTTTAACTTTTGTAGCCCTCGAAACTTATTTCTGGCTCAGTAAACCGATGTACACTTCTGGTAGGGAATATTCCCCTCTGGATCTCACGCACTACTTGCTACCTTGCCCTATAGCAGTTACGGTGTGTAACTCACCTCATTGCCGGGCTGGGCTGCGGCGATGGATTCCCTTCACGTCTCGGGATACATGTGTTTTATGTAGAAAGTGTTAAGTGTTTTCTTGTTGTAGCATGCAGCGAAAAATTAAATGATAACTCCTCGAAAAATAAAAAAAAAAGTAGCAGTTTGTAGTAATTCCACATTCAGCAGAGCATTAAATTATTCAGTGGAGTGTGCAAAACATCTGAACAGTTTGAGCCTTAAAGCTTTTCTTCTAACAGCCAAAAAAGTGCTAAAACAGGCAAGCGTAGCCCGGCATTTCATCTTAGAAGCAGCTTATTGAATTAATAAGACAAGTCAATTAATGTAATGCTCTGTTGCTTTGGGATAAAACAGCCGAATGAAAATATAGTCCCATTTATTATTATGCACAATAAGACAAGGAAAATAATATTTTGAAGCGAGTGGAAATAAAAAAAAAAAATCTGCTAAACAGGCGGCAGACAGCGGCGAGAAACGGCTGCCGCTAATCAATGCGCGCTTAATGGATTTACAATTTAGGCTCGGAAGTTCTCATGAAGACGTCAGGAAATTGGACATCAAAATATTTTTTGGTTTTAAATCAGGATTTCAGCTTTTAGAGGAAATCTGTCAGCAGGTTTTTTCTATGTAATCTGAGGGCACCATGATGTAAAGAATGAGACCTTGTCCAAACCAACCATTTTGGACTGTGTTGTTGTAATCAGTGTTTTATCTGCAGGAGATTATCACAGTAGGACTAAGTGCCTCGTGCTCTCTAGTCTAACCACACCCCCAGCACTGATTGTAAGCTTTCTGGTAATATACAATATACACAGAAAGCTGACAATCAGTGGTGTGGGGGATTATACACAATCAGTGGTGTGGGCGGGGTTATACACAATCAGTGGTGTGGGGGATTATACACAATCAGTGGTGTGGGCGGTGTTATACACAATGAGCAGTGTGGGCGGGGTTGTACACAATCAATATTGTGGGCGGGGTTATATACAATCAGTGGTGTGGGCAGGGTTATACACAATTAGTGGTGTGAGCGGGGTTATATACAGTGGTGTGGGTGGGGTTATACATAATTAGTGGTGTGGACGGGGTTATACACAATCAGTGGTGTGGGCGGGGTTATACACAATCAGCAGTGTGGGTGGGGTTATACACAATCAGTGGTGTGGGTGCGGTTATACATAATCAGCGGTGTGGGTGCAGTTATACACAATCAGTGGTGTGGGCAGGGTTATACACAATCAGTAGTGTGGGCGGGGTTATATAGAATCAGTGGTGTGGGCGGCATTATACACAATCAGTGGTGTTGGCGGGGTTATATACAGTGGTGTGGGTGGGGCTATATACAGTGGTGTGGGCGGGGTTATATACAGTGGTGTGGGCGGGGTTATATAAAGTGGTGTGGGCGGGGTTATATAAAGTGGTGTGGGCAGGGCTATATACAGTGGTGTGGGCGTGGTTATATACAGTGGTGTGGGTGGGGTTATATACAGTGGTGTGGGCGGGGTTATACACAGCTCAGCATTCTGAGCTCTGCAAGATCTGCAGCAGAGAAAACTGTGAGGTGGAGGAGGAGGAGATGGAGAGTAGTCCTCCTGGTGGGGACAAGGAAGTCTTGCCTATTGGGAATCTGGCACACATATCAGACTGTATGGCCTGCTGCCTTTCCCGTGACCCTTGTGTTATATGCATTTTGGCCAACACCGATTAGTGGTTGTTCACCCTTTTCGATCCACGCTACAAGGAGAACATTCTGAGGAGGATACAGCTAGTAAAATGGGGCAATCCCAGAAGGACATAGTCTAACAATTAGTTCAACACTCCATCCAACAAAAATCCATCCAACAACACTAGCGGCAGAGGTGATAGTTCCTTGGAAACCAATTAGGAGAAATGAGGTAAACTCACACCAGGTCCAATAGAGGAAGGGGAATACTATCAAAGGTCTGGGACAGTGTCACTAGACCCACCCAGCACCCAGGCCCTGATGTGTGGGGTAGTCTGACAAGGCGAGAAAAAGTTTATAAAGATGGTGAAGGAGTACCTAGCCAACCATACCAGCTTCCTCCATGATTCTCCTGTACTGTACAACTTTTGGGCATCCAAACTGGACAAGTGGCATGAACTGCCCTTCTACACCTTGGAGGTGCTGGCCTGCCCTGCAGCTAGCGTTTTATAACTGAAAGTCGCATTCTGCTGCCAACTGAGAATGCTGACAGGCTGACTCTTATCAAAATTAACAAAGCCCAGTTGGGACCTGATTTCTCAACCCCACCGGATGACCGCAGCAGAACATAAAACCAATTCTAATGTTCTTTTCTTTTCAGGTGTATTCCCATGCACCCCTAAGAGTATATGGGTCTTGTTTTCTTCTTTTTCGTATCCTTCTCCACCATATCAACAGGGTCATGGTACAAATGTGACACCCTGGACCCCAGGGGTCACAGGTCACTACACACACACACACACACACACACCCTTCCCTGGACAGGTCACACCAGTCAAACTTAAAACCCTTGTTGCCACCCTCCAGGGCTGATGTTCACACCAGGTGGGGCAGAGCCAGGTGTTTGGCCCCGCCCACCGAGGAGTTCACAGTCTGGAGGCAGGGACAACACAACAGTCTAGTAGTGAGTCGAGTTGTGGGCAGTAGTGAGAGAGGAGTGAGAACTGTTGGTGTCTGGGTTGGAACCGGGCACGTACAGCAAGGTCGGCAGACAGTGGTGGCCGTCTGCAGGAGTTGGCGAAGGTCAGCGGAACCGTAGGACCGGGGTCGGGCGGTGGCCCGCCGGTACCAAACCGGGGAGCCAATTGGAGCCAAGCACCAGGCAGGGTACTCAGACCCCGACTAGGCTTAAAGCCAACCTTTAGTCAAATTCTCTGATTGCGGTCTGGACCTCAGGGGTTCATTCCCAACCAAGTCCCGATTGAAGGCAACAGCCCAACCAGTACGGATAAGCGCCACCGCCAAGGGCCAGAGATCCAAAGGGCCAGCGTCTGCGGGCAAAGGAGCTCCTCCGGCACATATACGTCGGGGAGCGGACTACCGGTGCCCATGCATTGGAGTCAACATTCAATCACAGCTGCAGGGAAACGACAGCCACCATCAACCCATCTAGGGAAACACTGCAGCCGGCTGCAGGCCCCGTCCATCCAGCCGTTTGGTTTACCAGAGACTCTGTCCATCTGTATCTGAGTGAGTACACCAGTGCCATCCGGCACCACGCTGCGCAGCACCGCGACCCTGCACCCTGCGAGCCCCATCCTACTGGAAAGCAATCAGCCACCGTGTCCTGGGACCAACAGCCCCTACCCATGGAGGGGTCAACACCTAGCTGCTCCCCGCCATCGCTCCCGGGAGGCCCGTCACCAGCAGCGGTGGTGCCCACCATCACCACAACCCATGGGTGGTGTCACGAACTCTAAAACCAACCCCAAATCCCAAATCCCCCTTTTCACTCGTGGGCGAGGAGCGCTGCTCGAGCCCTGGGTCCGGCCCGCTCGAGCCACCGAGGAGAAGGCACCGGATCCGAGCGCGACCTCCCCGAGCAGCCCCTCGACACAAATCTCTTTCTTAATTTTTCCAAGGGTGTGTATGATGCCCTCCTACATAATTTTACAGGATTTGTATGAGGCCCACCTCTACAGTTCTCTTACGTATATATGTATAACCCCAGGGGTAAATGTATTTCAGCCCCTGCACATAGTGCACCATACTAGTCATGGTGAATTGCAGTCCCTCCTTCTAATTTTTGGCAGCCATTGCACATAATGCATAGGCTTTAGAAATCTAGGAGATTCCCCTCCTTAATGTTGGAAAACAATTGTATTCTGAAGCTCTCATTTACGTGTCTTCCAGAGTGTATTGCAGTCCCTCCTTCTAATTTTGGCAGCCATTGTACCTAATGCATAGACTTTAGTAATCCAGTTGTTCCACTCCTTAATATTGGAAAACAATTGTATTCTGAAGCCCTCGTTTACGTGTCTTCCAGAGTGTATTGCAGTCCCGCCTTCTAATTTTGGCAACCATTGTACCTAATGCATAGGGTTTAGAAGTCTCGGAGGTCCACTTCTTAATATTGGAAAACAATTGTATTCCAGTCCCTCCTTCTAATTTTGGCAGCCATTGCACATAATGCATAGGCTTTAGAAATCTAGGAGTTGCCCTCCTTAATATTGGAAAACAGTTGTATTCTGAGGCCCTCCTTTACGTGTCTTTCAGACTGTATTGCAGTCCCTCCTAATTTTTGGAAGTCCTTGCACGTACTACATAGGCTTTACTAGAAACGTGTCACAGAAATGATGCATTATTAATGGATAGACATCGTTTTTAATGGATATTGTTGTCACTAATAAAGACGGAACATACGATTTTAAGTAAGTGCTGATCCTCGTCTCCTTTTTTGTGCTAATCTCTGATACTGCCCTTAAAAGATTCAAACTATCGTAAGTAGAGATTCCAGGACATTTGTATATTTTTAATTACGATGGGCAATACAAATAGTTGACGATTCTGATAGAAATTTTAGCAGACCAATATCATTGTCTAATGCAAATCCGTTTAACTACTTGACTGTGCATTCGTTATATTGCATAAACCTAACACCCATATGCAAGAGCGAAAAAAAATGAAAAGTAGTTTTCAATACATCATATATGTCAACTTGAAATATATTTTAAGTGTCAGGTATTAGAGTAATAATGAGGAGAGTGTGAGTGATTTATCTCCGACGCTGTTAATGTTCCTTTATTAGACCACGCCGAGATTTATTCATTTCTTATTTTATTACCTGGAGGCCATAAATCATGTGATTGGTACCTGAGTGCCATTTGCAGCTTTCATCTAATTAAGTGTAGAAAAATGAATGAGGGCTGGCGAAATTAAGTAATCAAATTCTATTCAAAATCTTCCAATTATGAGATGTTATTTACCAAAAAGAGGATCTGGAACAAAGTGTTCCTTCACTCCTGTAGACACTTGATAACTTCTTCTGAGAGCTTTGCTAGGTGTGACCTCTAAGTGACTGCGGCTTCAATTTAGCAAAGGCTTTTGGGAAATTAAAATGTCTGAGATGTGCACGGCTTCCATAAGATGTTCCTCTTAGTGAAGACTCTTAGACACTCATTAAACTCTTTTATATCTCCAGTGTTAAGACTAGGTCAAGTTCAAAGAGTCTAGATCTTCGTTTCTTCCCGGTTCATGGTTGCCCAGATACCCAATTTAAAGTCTATCTAAAAGGGGTTGTCTAGGACCAGTGTTGTGACTTGAAACTTGTAGGCCACAATGCAAAGGTTCTAACAGGACCCTGTCAAGGGGTATGTATAGCTGGAATAGGGGCTCCCAGGCTGATCCTGAGACTGGGGCCGCTATGCTGTCCCTTATCTCAATGGTAGACTTGATGGTAGTCAGGTTTGAGCCCCCAGCGTAGCCCTATCTTCTGTCCGAGCCCTGATACTACTTCCCCCCACCCAGGGAGCAGGCCGGAAACCCAGTAACCAAAACACCACAAACAGGCACAGACAAGGGTAGATGAAAACTTGTACACACTGCACTCAAACACAAAGGAGGGACAGTGTGTGAACTGGGGAGTAACGCAAAAGGGGTAGGAAATAAATGCGCAACTGAAGAACTCACACACAATGTAGAACCGCAACTTGTAGATCACCATAGAACAGGATAACCACAGGAACCAAGGAAGCAGAAGCTATATCCGGCACTCAGCCCCAGAATCCAGAACCATATAAAGGGTGCAGTGTTGTGAATGTTAGTTATGTTTTGGCTGCTGGGAGGCTCCCTCTGGTGGCCAGGAATGGTTTGGACTTGGACCAGGTGTGTTGTGCAGTGGGTGTTTCCTTTGCTAACTCTCTGCTTATTTAAATCCTGGTCTGATTGCAGGCTGTTGCCGGATGTCAGTTGTTCTTTGTATCTCCAGCCTGCTTAATCCTGCTCTACACCACATCTTCCCCAGATAAGTGCTTGCTCTTTATGTATTGTCTGGTTCTTTTGTTTATCTGGGTTTGTCATTTGCTGTGGTTATTTTCAGTTTATTCGCTTGCAGGGATTTTCCCCCCTCAGTGGATTGTTGGGGAACTCCCTGCAGTTCTGTGTGGAGTATAGCTCCTTTGGGTCCATGTGTTTGTGGCTTGTTGACTTTGTTATGATTCTTGTTTTCTGTTCATTGGTATGACAAGGGCACCTGGTATAGGTCGGAGTTGCAATCTGAGGGCCTTTTTGTACTATCAGGAAGTTGGTATTTTGCAGGGTTTTTCTCTGGCCACCATCAGTCCCTTTCCTGTCCTTTCCTATTTTAGTCAGTGGGGGCAGGTAGTGGATAAATTGTTTCAGTCCCAAGAAACTGCCCAAAAGTTTGCCAACCGGCGTCGGACTGTTGGTCCCCGGTTTAAAGTAGGGGACATGGTGTGGTTGTCCTCTAAAAATATTCCTATGAGAGTTCCATCTCCTAAATTTAAGCCCAGATTTATTGGACCTTATAAGATTTCGGAGATTATTAACCCTGTATCTTTCCAATTGACTCTGCCTGCGTCATTTAAGATTCACAATGTCTTCCATAAGTCCTTGTTGAAGAAACATGTGGAGCCAGCAGTTCCTGCAGCAGCGCCTCCTGACCCTGTTTTGGTACACGGGGATCTGGAGTATGAGGTTGAAAAAATTCTGGATTCCCGTCGCAGTAGGCGTCAGTTTCAGTACCTTGTGAAATGGAAGGGTTATGGGCAGGAGGATAACTCTTGGGTTGTGGCTTCTGACATTCATGCGGACAGGTTGGTTCGCGCCTTCCATCATGCTCATCCCGAGCGACCCGGTGGTGTGGGTGAGGGTTCGGTGACCCCTCCTCAAGGGGGGGTACTGTTGTGAATGTTAGTTATGTTTTGGCTGCTGGGAGGCTCCCTCTGGTGGCCAGGAATGGTTTGGACTTGGACCAGGTGTGTTGTGCAGTGGGTGTTTCCTTTGCTAACTCTCTGCTTATTTAAATCCTGGTCTGATTGCAGGCTGTTGCCGGATGTCAGTTGTTCTTTGTATCTCCAGCCTGCTTAATCCTGCTCTACACCACATCTTCCCCAGATAAGTGCTTGCTCTTTATGTATTGTCTGGTTCTTTTGTTTATCTGGGTTTGTCATTTGCTGTGGTTATTTTCAGTTTATTCGCTTGCAGGGATTTTCCCCCCTCAGTGGATTGTTGGGGAACTCCCTGCAGTTCTGTGTGGAGTATAGCTCCTTTGGGTCCATGTGTTTGTGGCTTGTTGACTTTGTTATGATTCTTGTTTTCTGTTCATTGGTATGACAAGGGCACCTGGTATAGGTCGGAGTTGCAATCTGAGGGCCTTTTTGTACTATCAGGAAGTTGGTATTTTGCAGGGTTTTTCTCTGGCCACCATCAGTCCCTTTCCTGTCCTTTCCTATTTTAGTCAGTGGGGGCAGGTAGTGGATAAATTGTTTCAGTCCCAAGAAACTGCCCAAAAGTTTGCCAACCGGCGTCGGACTGTTGGTCCCCGGTTTAAAGTAGGGGACATGGTGTGGTTGTCCTCTAAAAATATTCCTATGAGAGTTCCATCTCCTAAATTTAAGCCCAGATTTATTGGACCTTATAAGATTTCGGAGATTATTAACCCTGTATCTTTCCGATTGACTCTGCCTGCGTCATTTAAGATTCACAATGTCTTCCATAAGTCCTTGTTGAAGAAACATGTGGAGCCAGCAGTTCCTGCAGCAGCGCCTCCTGACCCTGTTTTGGTACACGGGGATCTGGAGTATGAGGTTGAAAAAATTCTGGATTCCCGTCGCAGTAGGCGTCAGTTTCAGTACCTTGTGAAATGGAAGGGTTATGGGCAGGAGGATAACTCTTGGGTTGTGGCTTCTGACATTCATGCGGACAGGTTGGTTCGCGCCTTCCATCATGCTCATCCCGAGCGACCCGGTGGTGTGGGTGAGGGTTCGGTGACCCCTCCTCAAGGGGGGGTACTGTTGTGAATGTTAGTTATGTTTTGGCTGCTGGGAGGCTCCCTCTGGTGGCCAGGAATGGTTTGGACTTGGACCAGGTGTGTTGTGCAGTGGGTGTTTCCTTTGCTAACTCTCTGCTTATTTAAATCCTGGTCTGATTGCAGGCTGTTGCCGGATGTCAGTTGTTCTTTGTATCTCCAGCCTGCTTAATCCTGCTCTACACCACATCTTCCCCAGATAAGTGCTTGCTCTTTATGTATTGTCTGGTTCTTTTGTTTATCTGGGTTTGTCATTTGCTGTGGTTATTTTCAGTTTATTCGCTTGCAGGGATTTTCCCCCCTCAGTGGATTGTTGGGGAACTCCCTGCAG
The DNA here is from genome assembly GCF_048569485.1 of Anomaloglossus baeobatrachus. NCBI lineage: Eukaryota > Metazoa > Chordata > Amphibia > Anura > Aromobatidae > Anomaloglossus > Anomaloglossus baeobatrachus. Next base: position 28,719,790 of record NC_134360.1, on the reverse strand, counting down.
TTCTGTGTGGAGTATAGCTCCTTTGGGTCCATGTGTTTGTGGCTTGTTGACTTTGTTATGATTCTTGTTTTCTGTTCATTGGTATGACAAGGGCACCTGGTATAGGTCGGAGTTGCAATCTGAGGGCCTTTTTGTACTATCAGGAAGTTGGTATTTTGCAGGGTTTTTCTCTGGCCACCATCAGTCCCTTTCCTGTCCTTTCCTATTTTAGTCAGTGGGGGCAGGTAGTGGATAAATTGTTTCAGTCCCAAGAAACTGCCCAAAAGTTTGCCAACCGGCGTCGGACTGTTGGTCCCCGGTTTAAAGTAGGGGACATGGTGTGGTTGTCCTCTAAAAATATTCCTATGAGAGTTCCATCTCCTAAATTTAAGCCCAGATTTATTGGACCTTATAAGATTTCGGAGATTATTAACCCTGTATCTTTCCGATTGACTCTGCCTGCGTCATTTAAGATTCACAATGTCTTCCATAAGTCCTTGTTGAAGAAACATGTGGAGCCAGCAGTTCCTGCAGCAGCGCCTCCTGACCCTGTTTTGGTACACGGGGATCTGGAGTATGAGGTTGAAAAAATTCTGGATTCCCGTCGCAGTAGGCGTCAGTTTCAGTACCTTGTGAAATGGAAGGGTTATGGGCAGGAGGATAACTCTTGGGTTGTGGCTTCTGACATTTATGCGGACAGGTTGGTTCGCGCCTTCCATCATGCTCATCCCGAGCGACCCGGTGGTATGGGTGAGGGTTCGGTGACCCCTCCTCAAGGGGGGGTACTGTTGTGAATGTTAGTTATGTTTTGGCTGCTGGGAGGCTCCCTCTGGTGGCCAGGAATGGTTTGGACTTGGACCAGGTGTGTTGTACAGTGGGTATTTCCTTTGCTAACTCTCTGCTTATTTAAGTCCTGGTCTGATTGCAGGCTGTTGCCGGATGTCAGTTGTTCTTTGTATCTCCAGCCTGCTTAATCCTGCTCTACACCACATCTTCCCCAGATAAGTGCTTGCTCTTTATGTATTGTCTGGTTCTTTTGTTTATCTGGGTTTGTCATTTGCTGTGGTTATTTTCAGTTTATTCGCTTGCAGAGATTTTCCCCCCTCAGTGGATTGTTGGGGAACTTCCTGCAGTTCTGTGTGGAGTATAGCTCCTTTGGGTCCATGTGTTTGTGGCTTGGTGACTTTGTTATGATTCTTGTTTTCTGTTCATTGGTATGACAAGGGCACCTGGTATAGGTCGGAGTTCAGATCGTGCGATCTGAGGGCCTTTTTGTACTATCAGGAAGTTGGTATTTTGCAGGGTTTTTCTCTGGCCACCATCAGTCCCTTTCCTATTTTAGTCAGCGGGGGCCTCACCTTTTGCTAATCCTGTCATCTACCTGTGTATTGTGTTTTTCCTATATCACCGCAGTCTTTGAATGTGGGGGGCTTGCTATTCTTGTCTATTTTCTGAGGCAGAGAGTTATTCATCTTTCCTACCTTTAGGATAGTTAGTTCTTCGGCTGGGTTCGCAGTTGGTTAGTAAGGGGATGGCGGCCAGATTAGTTGCCAATGCTCTTGTCACCTTTTGCCAATGATTTGTGGTGGTCTTCCATGGTTCCGGATCATAACAGTGCAGGATGTTGAGGATGGTAATCAGCAGCCTGAACTCCCAACAGGTGACCACAAGCCAGCAGAAATTAACTCCTGCTGTACTTGAGAGCAGCACAGCCAAACCCAGCTGACAACCATGACAGGCTGTGGAACTAAGGAATCCCAGACTGCCTGTCAGACTTTGTAGTGTAGAGTCTGCCATGACACCCAGCGAGTGCAACGCTCAACACCGCACAACAGATCCCCAACCAACATAAGTCCTTAATAGTAGTTGTCATTTCATATGGGGCACAGAGTCATCCAGGTAGTCCGTGGCCTCTACTGGCTTGTTCCACTTATACCATGAAAGGGTTTATGAAAATAACACTAAATACTATATTTGCTTTCCTCATTACTACTACATAAGGCTTACCATTTGGGGTGTACTGCCTGCTGTCCATTTATACAAGATGTGAATTGGGACTGTTGCTACCTCTACTTTATTACGAGGAACTATAAAAGTGGCCGGTGTTAAGGGTGCTTTACACGCTGCGACATTGCTAGCGATTGCTAGTGATGTCGCGAGCGTTAGCACCCGCCCCCGTCATTGGTGCGGTATGTGGTGATTGCTGCCGTAGCGAACATTATCGCTACGGCAGCGTCACACGCACAAACCTGTCCTGCGACATCGCTGGAGACTCCGAACAATCCCTCCTTCATGGGGGAGGTGCGTTCGGCGTCATAGCGACGTCACTGTGGCGTCACTAAGCGGACGCCCAATAGCAGAGGAGAGGCAGAGATGAGCGGCCGGAACATGCCGCCCACCTCCTTCCTTCCTCGTTGCCGGCGGCCGCAGGCACGAGGTGGTTCCTCGTTCCTGCGGTGTCACATATTGCGATTTTTACTGCCGCAGGAACGACAAATAACCTCGCTACTGACGAGACAACGATTTTTGGTAAGTGAACAACGTGTAACAGACCAACGATTTTTGCCTCTTTTACGATCGTTTAAGGTCGCTCATAGGTGTCACACGCTGCGATGTCGCTAACGGCGCCGGATGGGCGTCACAAACACCGTGACCATGTCGCAGCGTGTAAATGGCCCTTTAGTCTGACAAGTGCGCAAACCCTTCATGTCTGGGCTCACCGACTTGTAGGCACGATGTCCACAAACCATGAATCCTCCTTCTGGGATACAAAATTGGGTTACAATAGCGTAAATTCCTTAGCCCCGTCATGACATTATAGGCACACCAAGTATTATACATTTGTTTTCCATCCATACCAGAGATACACTGACCCCTCTCTCCGATCAATACCTTACTAGTAGATGATGACTTACACTCTTCAACACCCTTCTGGTACACTGTCTCATTATTCTGTGTTAAATCATTTGTGTATATGTTGTCTTTACCACAATTACTTATACCAGTGAATTTAAAGGTGGGGATGGGACCTTTAAGAGGAACATTAGTCTTTATTCTGGCAACTATACCCTATATGTTGTGATTGAACTCTCACCATCATATCTGTACCTTAGGTCATAATACATTTAACTGGAACCAGGGATTTGTGACCCATCCGGCTACAGTCAATGTGGCAGATACATCACGGGGGCCATCTTTTCCCCAAAACCAGAGATTGAGTCCAGGTTTCATTGTGTATGTGTCATGATCTTCTGCGGCGTTTACAGATTTGACAGTGTTTCCATTGCTTGTGCAGAGCATCTTGCCTTTGGAGATGCTCTGCGGCACTTACAGATCTGGCAGTGTGTCTATTCCTTTGTGCAGAGCATCTTGCCCTTGAAGATGCTCTGCAGCGCCGTCCTTGTTAATGAACTAGCAGCTTGGTCACTATACTGGAGTCCAGGTTGGTTTTCGGAGGTGCTGGTTACTCAGCTGTTCCATCTTCTGGGTAAATGCTCAGGCTTCTTTACTGAGCATGCTCCCCCAGAACTCTGCTAGTTGTATTCTCTGGCTCTGCTGTGTTGCAATAGTTTGTGTGTCTGCTGGTATTCTGATCTTGGTATTCTGACCCTGGACTGTTATTGAACTTCCCTCTGCCCGCTCCTTATTCCTGTCTTGGACCCCGGACCGTTATCTGACCTCGTCTTTGCTCCCTTTTACTACTATGTGCTCTTCTGGTATTATGACTCTCGGATTGTGCCCTGACTACGTCTCTGTTTACCCCTTATGATTATACGTGACCTCCTGTTACCAGACCCCGGCTCTCCTGACTACCCTTCCGTTCATGCGACCCCGTAAGGTAGGGATACAGTATGCCGTCTGGTATCAATATCTCCCGTGGCTCCAGAGATAAGGCTAAATACGACATAGTCTTTGAAGATATTGGACTTTATGTGCAGATCCAATAGTTCTTTGGCTTTTCTGCTTCCATGTCCTCGATAATAGAATCATGGTGTCCAATAAATTTATTGTTCCAGTCCATATTTAAAAGTTCATTCAATGTCTTTGTTGGGTGCAATAACTCTACTACTCCCAATAGGATAATTAGCAGTAGAGTGATTTTTTTTTACAGTGACTTGTGGGAATTCAGGTTGGATTTTGCTCAATTTTATCTTAAGTGGATGTGGTCAGGTGGACTTGGAATGGGCCATCAAACCATGCATCAAGGCTCCTTCTCATGTGTCTACGTATGACCACCCAATCCCCTGGATTCAGCTGATGCACATCTGCATTTACATTGGATTCTGGAAAGGATGAACACATTTCTGCACCACATTAAGCCTTTCCTGCAGGGTCTGCACATAGGCTTTCATAGTAGCATCTGTAGCACTTGTGGGAAGAACATACGTCTTAGGGGCACTACCAAAAAAGACTAAAAAATGGGACAAACCTGTCTTTCTATATGTAGTGTATCTGACTAAAAAGAGTGCAAGGGATAAGCATTCTATGTGTCCAATTTAATTTTTCCACTTTTCCACTACTTTGTCATTGATAAGGGGTATGGAATACCTGCTCTATTACCAGGATCAGCATAATTTACCCTTATTATTTTTCTAGTGAATTGTGGACCTCTATCATTTTCTATGGTTTCCGGGACAGCATATCTGGAGGGATTTCAGGACATCCAGACTCTATGGCTGGGACTTGCTGACTTCCCGCCACTGTCCTCTGTTCTCTAGGCTGCCTTGCCGCTGCTTTAGAAGCCTCCTCCGCCCTTCTGTTGCCCTCTACCTCCAGGAAGTCACTTTTTGTTTGTGCTTTCACATTAATCATGCCAACCTGAACTGTTAACATCAGTGCCTCTATTAACTCTTTCACCAATTCTGCATGTTTTATGGGCTTACCATCTAACTTAAAGGGAATCTGTCACCACATTTGACCAGTCTAAACTATTAATATGTGCATACAGGTTGTAGAATGCTGAATAAAGCCATACCTTTATGCCTTATATCAGATAGCTTGTTGATAAAATATCATCTTTTATCACTTTATGCAAATAAGTTCTTCCAGGCTATGGGGCAGATGCTGCCTAGAAGATAACTCCACCTCCAGAGCTCATTTTAAATAAAATTGGGTATTACCAGTGTGATGTGTAATGGTTGGTCTCTGCTCTCCCTGCAGAGCTGTATGTGATTATAACTAACACGTCAGCAGGTGCCTTTCAGGTTCAGCTTCCATCTCACAGACAGACAGTGTTACAATACTGTTGCAATAAAGCAGAACTCAGTGACCTGCAAAAAATGGGTTTGCCAGAAGTCAAATTTAATTTCTTCTGTTCTGTCAGTTACTCATCTCACACTGATAACGCCCCTTTTATTTAAAATAAGATCTGAAAGCAGAGTTACAGTCAGGGCCAGAAATATTTGGACAGTGACACAAGTTTTGTTATTTTAGCTGTTTACAAAAACATGTTCAGAAATACAATTATATATATAATATGGGCTGAAAGTGCACACTCCCAGCTGCAATATGAGAGTTTTCACATCCAAATCGGAGAAAGGGTTTAGGAATCATAGCTCTGTAATGCATAGCCTCCTCTTTTTCAAGGGACCAAAAGTAATTGGACAAGGGACTCTAAGGGCTGCAATTAACTCTGAAGGCGTCTCCCTCGTTAACCTGTAATCAATGAAGTAGTTAAAAGGTCTGGGGTTGATTACAGGTGTGTGGTTTTGCATTTGGAAGTTGTTGCTGTGACCAGACAACATGCGGTCTAAGGAACTCTCAATTGAGGTGAAGCAGAACATCCTGAGGCTGATAAAAAAGAAAAAATCCATCAGAGAGATAGCAGACATGCTTGGAGTAGCAAAATCAACAGTCGGGTACATTCTGAGAAAAAAGGAATTGACTGGTGAGCTTGGGAACTCAAAAAGGCCTGGGCGTCCACGGATGACAACAGTGGTGGATGATCGCCGCATACTTTCTTTGGTGAAGAAGAACCCGTTCACAACATCAACTGAAGTCCAGAACACTCTCAGTGAAGTAGGTGTATCTGTCTCTAAGTCAACAGTAAAGAGAAGACTCCATGAAAGTAAATACAAAGGGTTCACATCTAGATGCAAACCATTCATCAATTCCAAAAATAGACAGGCCAGAGTTAAATTTGCTGAAAAACACCTCATGAAGCCAGCTCAGTTCTGGAAAAGTATTCTATGGACAGATGAGACAAAGATCAACCTTTACCAGAATGATGGGAAGAAAAAAGTTTGGAGAAGAAAGGGAACGGCACATGATCCAAGGCACACCACATCCTCTGTAAAACATGGTGGAGGCAACGTGATGGCATGGGCATGCATGGCTTTCAATGGCACTGGGTCACTTGTGTTTATTGATGACATAACAGCAGACAAGAGTAGCCGGATGAATTCTGAAGTGTACCGGGATATACTTTCAGCCCAGATTCAGCCAAATGCCGCAAAGTTGATCGGACGGCGCTTCATAGTACAGATGGACAATGACCCCAAGCATACAGCCAAAGCTACCCAGGAGTTCATGAGTGCAAAAAAGTGGAACATTCTGCAATGGCCAAGTCAATCACCAGATCTTAACCCAATTGAGCATGCATTTCACTTGCTCAAATCCAGACTTAAGACGGAAAGACCCACAAACAAGCAAGACCTGAAGGCTGCGGCTGTAAAGGCCTGGCAAAGCATTAAGAAGGAGGAAGCCCAGCGTTTGGTGATGTCCATGGGTTCCAGACTTAAGGCAGTGATTGCCTCCAAAGGATTCGCAACAAAATATTGAAAATAAAAATATTTTGTTTGGGTTTGGTTTATTTGTCCAATTACTTTTGACCTCCTAAAATGTGGAGTCTTTTTAAAGAAATGTGTACAATTCCTACAATTTCTATCAGATATTTTTGTTCAAGCCTTCAAATTAAACGTTACAATCTGCACTTGAATTCTGTTGTAGAGGTTTCATTTCAAATCCAATGTGGTGGCATGCAGAGCCCAACTCGCGAAAATTGTGTCACTGTCCAAATATTTCTGGACCTAACTGTATCTTCCATGCACCATTCGCCCCATAACCTTGCAGAGCTCATTTATATAAAGTGATAAAAAATGATTTTTCCATAACAAGGCTTCTGATACAAAACAGACAGGTATAGCTTTTTCAGCATTCTGTAGCCTGTATGCCCATACTAACAGTTTAAAAAGGTGAAAATTGTGAATGATTAGTTTAAGAAATGCTTTTCTTCTCCAGAAAGGGCCAAAATCTGAAAGAACATTAACTGCTTTCTCTTTTGCCGCTCTACACGCTTTAATTAGTGCCTTCAGCTCTTCCTCCTGTGTTGACATGTATGGAGGAAGTAGTTCCACTCAAATTACCACATGAGAGGATAGTTTTGCATATCCAGAGTTGAATCTCCCACCCAGGTGGTATGTGGAGGTATCTACTAAAACCTGATAATCTACATTAGGAACAAGTTTATCGTAGAAATGGGAAAAAAACACTGTCTCCTTACATGTCATGTCTATGCAGTCATGTTTGTGCGTCATGTCAAAATACGCCTCCTCACTTGCTAACATTGTCACCAAATCCCCCTTTTCTGAATCCACCGGCAGATGGGTGGCTGTATTCAGAACCCTACACCTTTTTAGGGTGACATACTCAGCACTTATTAGAGCACATTCAAGTCTGACTTGTCTGGCCACAGACAGGTGTTTTGGTTGGAGTTGCACAAGCATACCATGGATGTCATGTGGGGAGTAAATTGTTAAAGGACCAGTCAGTGTGATCTCACATACTTTCCCTATCAGTACTACAGCAGCCATGGGAGACACTCTGATAACTGGGTCCAATTGTGCTGAGTAGTAAGCTAGTGGTTGTTGTCACTATGTTGGCAACTTGGTGGATGAACTCTCTTTAGGAAGATTGATCTTATACAAGGCTACATTGGTTCACCAGGGTCTCTCCACCTTTATCAAGCAATTGGGTTGCTGGTCTTCCTCTTCACTTTGTTTCGTCTACTTCCGACCATGTTGTCCTTCTCCGGTGATTGCTCTCTTCATGGGCAAGTCATAGCTTGGCGATCCTTTCTTCAAGTGACATGTCTTGCTTGATTTGTTCCAAAATGGATTTGTTTCTTCTTCTTGCCATCCATGGTATTGATAACATCCTTCTCCAGCACCACATTTCTATGGTGTTGATTCTTCTTCTGTCTTGTACCTTTATCGTCCAGGTTTCTCATCCATATGGTACTGCACAAAAGACCAGACTAAGTACGAGCCGTGTTTTCATTTCCAGTGAATGTTTCTCGATTTGAAGACCTTGTCAGGTGACTTCATTATTTATTTGCCCATAGCTATTCTAATTGTTCCTGATGAGGCTGATGAGATGGTTCGGCAGACCCATATCCTTTATGGTATTCCAAAGTGTATGGTGATCAACACAGTCAAAGGCTTTGCTGTAATCGATGAAGCAGACATAGAACTCCTTGTTGTATTCTTTGGCCTTTTCCATTATACATCTAGTGTTAGCAATTATATCTCTTGTTCCTCTGCCTTCTTTGAATCCTGCTTGTTCTTCTGGCAGTTCTTTGTCTCAGTAAGGCTGTAGCCGTCTTGGTAGGATCTTCAGTAGTATTTTGCTGACATGATGTATGAGTGCAACAGTCCAATAGTTTCCAGTCTGTAGCATCTCCCTTCTTCAGGATAGGAATAAACAACAACCTTGTCCAGTTGTTGGGCCATTTACCAGTTGTCCATATCAGTTGACACACATGTGTGATGACAACTGCTGCTTCAGAAGACTTTATTAAACCTGTTAGAATATTGTTACATCCAGGTGCTTTGTTTTTTTGACAGAAGCTATACGGCAGAAATGACTTCATCTTTCAAGAAGTTTGGTTGTCTACCATTTCCAGTCTCAGTTTCTTCTCATATCACTGACAAGTTCTTGTAGAGCTCCTCCATGTATTCTTTCCTTAATCTATTCTGGCTTGGTTATTTTGGTCCCATTGACATCTTTCATCATTCCAACTCTTGGTTGAAACTTTCGTCTAATATCTTTAATCTTTTAGTATGCTTTCTTGGTCTTTCCCTTCAGATTTTCATTTTCTATCTCTGTACATATCTTTTGGAAATAAAGTTCTTTATCTGCTTGAATGGCTCTTTTTAGTCTTTTACTGATGTTGTCTGTGTCCTGCTTGTTACCAGTTGCTTTTGCCATTTGTCTTTCTTCGATGATCTTTAGGGTCCACTACAGTAAGATAACACGAGGTAGGAAAGACAAACAGGTGGGGGAAAGACACAACAATTAACACTCCACAGCCTCTCCAGCAGCAACTTCTCAGCTGCAAATGAATAACTGGGGAGAGAGAGCGCAATAGGGTCTTACCAGAATAAAGATAGTGGTGTGTGAAAAATAAACACTCATCTGGCAGGGTTGTGAAAAGGTCACAACCCCTATGAAGGTATCAGAGATGATGGTGGCTGCCACATCCCCATATGGGTTAATGATCAGTGCCAGAGAAGAAACAGGGTTAAACACCGCGCTGCCACCAATAAAGAGAATTGTTGATCAATGATTTATTTATTCCATAGGTCGACACATTCCTGAGATCCAGTCCCTTTCTTCAGGACCAAGAAAATCAACAGCCAAATTGTTGATTTTCTTGGTTCTGAAGAAGGGGACTGGATCCCAGAAACGCGTCGACCTATGGAAAAAAGAACCTTATTGGTGGCAGCGTGGTGTTTAACCCCGTTTCTTCTCTAGCACCGATCAGCTGCAAACGAAGCAACACCTCAGCTTCTCCAGAGACCGGCTCTTTCAAGGGGACTGCATAGGTATGAGCTATAGCCGGCATAGGAAGGAGTTAGGAGTGAATAATCATGGCTGACTCTTGTTTATTGTCTTTCTGGTTTCTTCAATAATACTAGTCCTTATACGAGTATGTGTCCATAATTCCTCGGGCTTTCTTTAATTTGTGTGTGGGTCCATAATAGAGAAGCTTATTTTGCTACATCAGTACAGATCTCTGACATATGCACAAGACCTTACTCTGTATTGTAAGAGGCTCCAGTGATGTAAACGTGTCCAAGTATTATAAATAATTCAATATACATGGAACGACTTCTTCTCAAATTAATGTCAATTACCAGAATAATTCTGCTCATAACAAAGTCTGTTTTCTATTCCGGGGATTAAAACATCAAATTTTATTTGTCATAAACCCGGCTTAATCATTCTGTAATTATGTGAACAGCAAGCAATAAAGTGTTCGATGTTTGTTTTCATTTAGTAAACATCAATCAATATATCTGATGACAAAACTACCCGGGTGTGTAATAGAGGCTGTGCACATTTCTCTCGCTGACAGAGAAGGAAACATGAAAAGTGATTGCAATATTGGGCATCAAAGAAGGGAAAAAACAAACGTCCTGGCTGGTGATCTCCAACCTGTCCAGGTTTGGCAAAACTACAACTTCCAGCATGCCCTGATAGCAGAATGTATGTTGGGAGTTGTGGATTTTCAACAGTTGGGGATACACAGGTTGGAACCAATGGGTTAACCATAAATATACATGTTATTTGTAAATACCATCTAAAATTGCACACAAAGAAACACACACCGAAAGAGACACATACACAGAAAGAGGCACACAAAAAGACACACACACAGAAAGAGACACACAGAAAGAGACATACGCAGACAGAAAGAGAGACATGAGACACACACAGAAAGAAACACACACACATAGAGACAGATACACAGAAAGAGACACACACTGAAAGACACAGACAGAAAGAGAGACACACAGAAAGAGATACACGGAAAGAGACACACACTGGAAGAGAGACACACACACAGAAAGAAACACATACACAGAAAAAGACACACTGAAAGACACACACACAGAAACTGTTTGGATTGTTTAGTTACCATCCTGGGCAATGCTAGGTAATACAGCTAGTATATATGTGTGTGTGTGTATATATATATTTATATATATATATATATATATATATATACAGTAAAAAAAAAAATATATATATATATATATATATATATATATCTCACAACAATTAAGAGACCACTGGAAAATTGTCAGTTTTTCTGATTCTTCTCTTTATAATTTTGAGTAAAATGTAAATTGTTCTTTTATTCTATAAACTACTGGCAACGTCTCTGAATTTCCAAGCAATACATTTTGTATTTATTTTCTGTAAATGAGAAATGGTCAAAATAACAAAACAATGCGCAAAGAAAACAAGTTCATAATCATTTAGAGACAACAACACTAATAATGTTTTATCTCAGGAAGATTCAGAAATCAATATTTTGTGGAATAACCATGATTGTTAATCCCAGCTTTCATGCGTCTTGGCTGCTTTCCTCCAGTCTGTCACACTGCTTTTGGGTGACCTTATGCCACTCCTGGCACAAAAATGTAAGCAGTTCTTCTATGTTTGATGCCTAGTGACTATCGATCTTCCTCTTGATTACATTCCAGAGGTTTACAATGGGGTTCAGGTCTGGAGATTGGGCTGACCATGACAGGGTTTTGATGGAGTGGTCCTTCATCCACACATTGATTGACCTAGCTGTGTGGCATGGTGCATTGTCCTGCTGGAAAAACCAGTCCTCAGAGTTGGGGAACATTACCTGAGCAGAAGGAAACAACTGTTTGTCCAGGATAACCTTGTATGCGGAATTAGGCAGATTAAACTTTGCCCAACTCTTAGGACTTTCTCCTTCCTGAGCGGTGTGATGGCTGGACATTTCCATCTTGTTTGTACTTGTGTATAATTGCTTGTACAGATGAATGAGGCATCTTCAGGTATCTGAAAATTGAACCCAAGGATGAACCAGATTTGTGCAAGTCCACAATTCTCTTCCTGAGATCTTGCCTGATTTCGTTTGACTTTCCGATGATGCTACAAAAAGAAGCAGTGTGTTTCAGGTGTGAGTTAAAATGCATCCACAGGTGTGTCTCTAATTAACTCAGATGTTGGCAATAAACCTATCAAAAGCTTCCAAAGACATGACATCATCATATGGGCCATCCCATATTGTTTAAAAGAATAGTGCTCTTAGTGTATAGAAACCTTTGACTTTGCAGAAAATTATAAAAAATGCCTTAAAACATTCTCTCTCTCATTATTCTGGCATTTGGCAAATATAAATATTTTTTTTCCTAATTGACGTAAAATGGGAAAGGTTTATTCTGATTTCATGTCAGATAGTGACAAAAACCTGCAGATGTGTCTTTATAGAGAGCGGAGGGAAAATCCTACAGATGTGTCTTTATAGAGAGCGGAGGGAAAAACCTGCAGATGTGTCTTTATAGAGAGCGGAGGGAAAAACCTGCAGATGTGTCTTCATAGAGAGCGGAGGGAAAAACCTGCAGATGTGTCTTTATAGAGAGTGGAGGGAAAAACCTGCAGATGTGTCTTTATAGAGAGCGGAGGGAACAGCGGAGGGAAAAACCTGCAGATGTGTCTTTATAGAGAGCGGAGGGAAAAACCTGCAGATGTGTCTTTATAAAGAGCAGAGGGTAAAACCTGCAGATGTGTCTTTACAGAGAGCGGAGGGAAAAACCTGCAGATGTGTCTTTATAGAGAGTGGAGGGAAAAACCTGCAAATATATCTTTATAGACAGCGGAGGGAAAAACCTGCAGATGTGTCTTTATAGAGAGCGGAGGGAAAAACCTGCAGATGTGTCTTTATAGAGAGCGGAGGGAAAAACCTGCAAATATATCTTTATAGACAGCAGAGGGAAAAACCTGCAGATGTGTCTTTATAGAGAGCGGAGGGAAAAACCTGCAGATGTGTCTGTATAGAGAGCGGAGGGGAAAACCTGCAGATGTATCTTTATAGAGAGCGGAGGGAAAAACCTGCAGATGTGTCTTTATAGAGAGTAGAGGGAAAAACCTGCAGATCTGTCTTTATAGAGAGCGGAGGGAAAAACCAGCAGATGTGTCTTTATAGAGAGTGGAGGGAAAAACCTGCAGATGTGTCTTTATAAAGAGCAGAGGGTAAAACCTGCAGATGTGTCTTTACAGAGAGCGGAGTGAAAAACCTGCAGATGTGTCTGTATAGAGAGCGGAGGGAAAAACCTGCAGGTGTGTCTTTATAGAGAGCGGAGGGAAAATCCTGCAGATGTTTCTTTATAGAGAGCGGAGGGAAAAACCTGCAGATGTGTCTTTATAGAGAGCAGAGGGAAAAACCTGCAGATGTGTCTTTATAGAGAGCGGAGGGAAAAACCTGCAGATGTGTCTTTATAGAGAGCAGAGGGAAAAACCTGCAGATGTGTCTTTATAGAGAGCGGAGGGAAACTTCTGGTTTCAACTGTATTTATAAAGATATATTGGAATTTATTTAGAAAACTAATTCTGACAAAAAAATAACATTTCTGCCAAATTAGAACCCTTGCTCTGCTATGCCTGCCTTATTACGAGCGGCCATTTGAGCTGAAATTAAACCAGACAATGTGACTAAAGGCAGATTTGGCATTTGTACCAGTGATTTTACTTCCAGATTTCCCTGACTATTGTGCCATGTGTATTGTTGGATGCAACACTAAGTATCTTTTCCCATTTTATGTTGTGTGTATTATTGACCAAAAATGCAAGGTAATCGTAATAGAATCATATTTGAAGATAATACTATATTGGAAGGTTTAGCGCAATGGAAGAGTTACCTGCCAGGAAGTCGCCAGCGTCTGGACATTGTATTCAAATTTTGGCAACATGGCAGAGTGTGGAATAATGGTGTGATGGTGGGATATTGTGGGTCATGTACCATTTTGTGTGGGTTCATGTTTAGGCGTGGTTCACTATCCATTATTTGTACTGCTTCTGTGTACATTTCTATTGTTTGTAAGTAATCACCCCCTATAGTGCAAGGTTATAGCCTCTTGAGGAGCTTCCGTCCCTGGGTGTAGGGGGAGGTGGGCCTAGAGTCCAGCCAACTGTAAACCCTTTGCTTACCTGGGAGATTCAGGCAGTCTGTTGGGAAATTGAAGAGGGAAGGAAGAAGATTGAACCTCTGAGGAAAGCTGGGGCTTCTCAGAGAGACATGGACATTTATTTATTGCTTTCTGGACTATATTCGTGTTTCTGGACTATTTTACCCTCTATATGGTGGATTATCTTATGGACCGTTTTGATTTGCTTGGAATAAATGCTCTTTGGATTGTACCACCATCTCTCGCTCTGTTGATTACGTGATATGGGAGGAGGACCCCGTGACAAATGGCAGTATCATTTTTACTATTCCAAGGAAACCAATTTGGAGGTCCATATATAATGGAATGTTTTCCCAAAAATAAGACCTACTCCAAAAATAAGGCCTAGTAGGATTTCGGGGACTTTTTTTAGTATGCTTAAAATATAAGTCCTACTCCAAAAATAAGCTCTAGTTGTGGTTCCATAAGCAAGTGTCCAAGCAGCTAAAAAGATTAAAGAATACTGCAGGACTCTTCATTAAAAAAAGTAGACACCCACAAAAGAAAGCAGACTCACAACCCCCCCCCCAAAAAAAAAGAGAATTGCACTCATCAGGCCCCAAACAATTACAGTTGGCCAGTGCTGATGGTGGATGGGCTCTCACACAGAGATCTGCGTCGCTGTCAGGTCCCTCGCTGTTCCAGCTGTATCACACTGCAGCTCTCACAAATAGATTGGGTACCAGTATCACTACGCATAAGTGATACTACTTCCAGTCACCAGGGGGAGCCAACCGCTGTAAACACTGGGAGACCTGACAGAAACGCAGATTTGTATGTGAGAGTCCATTCACTTGCCAACTCTAATTGCTTGGGGTCTGGTAAGTGCGATTCTTTTAGGGGGCATCTGATTTGTTTTGGGGGTAAATTTAGCAGCACATAGAGTATAATAAATGTAAACAGGTAATTTAAACCTTTGTATGATGATTTCAAGAGAGAGAAGTGACTCATAAGTGGAGAAAGAAGCATTATTCAATGCCTCTCTATCACTTCTTCTCCATCCTTTTTCATCCTCTCCTTTTTCCACAGATTTCATAAGGCAGCTGTAATCTGATCCTTTAGTGAAATTACGATTTGTTTTGATTGGAAAGATTTTTACAATTTTTCAGTCTGAATGATTATTTCAAGAGCTAGGAAAAGTGGCTCATAAGTGTAGAAAGCATTTCTCAATTCTTCTATATGACTGTTCTCCTCCCTCCTCCCTTTTCCATAAATTTCAATAGGGAGCTGTAATCTAATCCTTCAGTGAACTCCTTATGGAACCTGTTTGGAGTTGGTCGATTTTTGAGACGTTTTTTCAGACTGAATGATGATTTCAAGAAGGATAAGTGGCTCATAATTGGAGAAAGAAGCATTTCTCAGTGCCTCTCTATCACTGTGCTCCTCCCTCCTCCTTTTT
The DNA here is from genome assembly GCF_048569485.1 of Anomaloglossus baeobatrachus. Taxonomy (NCBI): domain Eukaryota; kingdom Metazoa; phylum Chordata; class Amphibia; order Anura; family Aromobatidae; genus Anomaloglossus; species Anomaloglossus baeobatrachus. Next base: position 28,704,424 of record NC_134360.1, on the reverse strand, counting down.
CTATAGATTTCAATAGGCAGCTGTAATGTAATCCTTCAGTGTCGAACCCGTTTGGAGTTGAGCAGTTTTTGACGTTTTTCAGACCGAATGATTATTTCAAGAGGGAGAAATGGCTCATAAGTGGAGAAAGAAGCATTTCTCAAAGCCTCTCTATCCTTTTTCTCTTTCTATTTTCCATAGATTTAAATTGGCAGCTCTAATAGAATCCTTCAGTGAACTCCTTGTGGAACCTGTCTAGAGTTGGATAGGCTTTTAGAAGTTTTTCAGACTGAATGATTATTTCATGAGGGATACATGGCTCATAAGTGAAGAAGCATTTTCATTGCCTCTCTATCACTGCGCTCCTCCCTCTTTGTCCCTTTTCTCTAGATTTTGCTAGGCAGCTGTAATCTAATCCTTCAGTGAGCGCCCTGTCGAATCTCTTTGGAGTTGGGCAGATTTGCTCCTCCATCCTTCTCCCTTTTCCTTAGATTTCAACAGTCAGCTGTAATGTAATAATTTCGTGAACTCCTTGTGGAGCCTGTTTAGAGTTGGTAGATTTTTAGAAGTTTTTTCAGACTGAATGATGATTTCAAGGGAGAGAAGTGGCTCATAAGTGGAGAAATAAGAGAAGTAGGCTCATAAGTGGAGTAAGAAGAGAATTGACTCATAAGTGTAGATAGAAGAGAAGTGGCTCATAAGTGGAGAAAGAAGAGCAGTGGCTCATAAGTGGAGAAAGAAGAGCAGTGGCTCATAAGTTGAGAAAGAAGAGCAGTGGCTCATAAGTGGAGAAAGAAGAGAAGTGTATCATAAGTGGAGAAAGAAGAGAAGTGGCTCATAAGTGGAGAAGTAACAGAAGTGGCTCATAAGTGGAGAAAGAGAAGTGGCTCATAAGTGTAGAAAGAAGAGAAGTGGCTCATAAGTGTAGAAAGAAGAGAAGTGGCTCATAAGTGGAGTAAGAAGAGAAGTGGCTCAAGTGTAGAAAGAAGAGAACTGGCTCATAAGTGTAGAAAGAAGAGAAGTGGCTCATAAGTGGAGGAAGAATAGAAGTGGCTCATAAGTGGAGACAGAAGAGAAGTGGCTCATAAGTTGAGAAAGAAGCACATTTATCTTATATATTACAAAGATTTTTATATTTACCTGTACCATTGATTTAAACAATATTTGTTGAAGGAAACCTTTTAGTTTCTCTATGTAGGTGATGGTTTAAACTTGAGGTATTTTAGTTTTCTGGAATTTTAATATTCAATGTGAAGATGACAATAATAATAATAATAATAATAATAATAATGATAATAAAAAATCAAACAAAATAATGTTTATTAAGACTTTTACTTTTAAAGGAATAAGCAAGTGCAAAACAGTGGGATTTACTGCAGACAGCACCGATTATACAAATCCTGCCGACACCCTATTTACACCAGTGATGATACAAAGATCCCGACTGCCACAGACTCGCGGCCATGTTCCATGGTGGGTGCATCGTGCTTCGACATTTGTTTCTTTCTCCGTTGAACTTCCTATAAAAAAATACTTTGTTGGAAGATGGCGGGAGCGACCATTTGAATAGAAATATTGACATAATCAAAGCTGGCATGCTATAATCACACATGGGTAAAAAGCTTTCAGAACACAATAGAAAAAAAAATAACATATTTCATCATCAACATGTTCATCCGGAATTGAAGGAAGATCTTGATTCCGTGTAGATGTTGAAGATTCTCGATGAGTCGGGTGAGAAGTTTTACCCTTGTCAAGCCAGATTTATCCTATTGATATAAACAGGGGACTAGTCCTGGTATTGGAAGGAGTCCGTAATGTCTTAGTGGAGGGTCCATCACCTATATATACACGATTCTCCGATGATATCAATCCGGAATCCCACATCCTATAGAACAGTCTTACATTTCCTGTCCCGTTCTTGGCCAAAGTCAACATGTAGCCCAAATATTTGCTAATTTCTTGCTCCCCATGGATAATTTATATTTCACATAGTGAAACCACTGAGAGTTTTTCATCAAAAAGTCAAAAGTGCAAGTAAAATATCCATTTGGCTTGTAAATCCTTAGGGTACTTTTTATTTTCCAAAGAGATGAAAGTTTGTATATGGCGTCCTCATTCATCAGCAGGTGGATGTGATATTGACCGGAAAAAGAAATCTTAGGATCTTGGATGAATCTAAAAAAAAAAAAAAGAGTTTAGAAATTAGGAAATGGTATAAATATAATTACTATTAGCAGCACGTTTCATTCAATAATCATGAAAACATCAGAAAATGTGATCTGAATATATGCGAAGTGCTACAACATTACACAGAATAAATAGAATATCTATCTATCCATCATCTATCTATCCATCCATCATCTATCTATCCATCATCTATCTATCCATAATCTATCCATCCATCTATCTATCCATCCATCATCTATCTATCCATCATCTATCTATCTATCTATCATCTATCTATCCATCCATCCATCTATCTATCTATCTATCTATCTATACCTATCTATCCCTCTACCTATCTATCTATCTCTATCTATCTATCTATCTATACCTATCTATCCCTCTATCTATCTATCTATCTATCTATCCCTCTATCTATCTATCTATCTATCTATCCCTCTATCTATCTATCTATCTATCTATCCATCATCTATCTATCTATTTTTGTTAAATTCCTTATTTATCTATGTATCTATTTCTTTCTTTTTTCTTTCTCTTGCTTTCTTTGCCTTTTCTACTTTCTTCCTTTTTTCTTTTCATTTTTTCTTTCCTTCCCTCCTTTGTTCTTTTTTTCTTTCCTTCCTTCCCTCCTTTCTCTTCCTTCCCCTTCCTTTCTTCATTCCTTCCTTCCATCCTTCCTTTCTTCCGTCCTAACTTCCTTTCTTCCTTCCTTTCCTCCCGCCTTTCCCTTCCAACCTCCCTCTTTCTTTCCTTCCTTCCGTCCCTCCTATCTCCCTCTCTTTCCTTCCTCCTTTTCCTTCCATGTTTTCTTCTTTCCTTTCCTTCCTTCCACCCTTTTTTCCTTCTTTCCTTCCTTCCCCCCTTTCCTTCCATGTTTTCTTCTTTCCTTTTCTTCCTTCCATCCATCCTTTCCTTCCCCTTTATTCCTTCCTCGCCTACCTTCCTTTTCCTTCCTTCCTTAATTCCTCCCTCCCTTCCTCCTTCCCTCCCAACCTCACTCCCTCCCTTGCTCCTTTTCTTCCTTCCTCCCTTTCTTCCTCCCTCCCTTTCTTACTCCCTTCCTTCCTCCCTCCCATCCTTCCCAACCTCCCTCCCTTCCTTTCTTTCTTCCTCCCTCCCTTCCTTCCTCCCTCTCCTCCTTCCTTCCTCCCTTCCCTCCCTTCCTTTCTTCCTCCCTTCATTCCTCCCTCCCTTTCTTCCTCCCTTTCTTCCTCCCTCCCTTCCTCCTTCCCTCCCTTTCTTCTTCCCTCCCTCCCTCCTTCCTTCCTCCCTCACTCCCTTCCTTCCTCCCTCCTTCCCTTTCTTCCTTCCTCCTTCCCTCCCTTCTTCCCTCCCTTCCTTCCTCCCTTCCTTCCTCCCTTCCTTCCTCCCTCCCTTCCTTCCTTCCTATCTCCCTCCCTTCTTTCCTCCCTTTTTTCCTTCCTCCCTCCCTTCTTTCCTTCCTCCCTCCCTTCCATTCCTCCCAACCTCCCTCCCTTCCTTTCCTCCTTCCTTCCTCCCTCCCTTCCTTCCATCCTTCCTAACCTCCCTCCCTTCCTTCCTTCCTCCCTTCCTTCCTCCCTTCCTTTCTTCCTCCCTTCCTTTCTCCCTCCCTTCCTTCTTTCCTTCCTTTCTCCCTCCCTTCCTTCCTCCCTTCCTTCCTTCCTTCCTTCCTCCCTTCCTTTCTTCCTCCCTTCCTTCCTTCCTCCCTTCCTTCCTCCCTTCCTTTCTCCCTCCCTTCCTTCCTCCCTTCCTTCCTCCCTCCCTTCCTTCCTCCCTTCCTTCCTTCCACCCTCCCTTCCTTTCTTCCTCCCTTCCTTCCTTCCTCCCTTCCTTTCTCCCTTCCTTCCTCCTTTCCTTCCTTCGGTCCTCCCTCCCTTCCTTCCTCCCTCCCTTCCTTCCATCCTTCCTAACCTCCCTCCCTTCCTTCCTTCCTTCCTCCCTTCCTTCCTTCCTCCCTTCCTTTCTTCCTCCCTTCCTTTCTCCCTCCCTTCCTTCTTTCCTTCCTTTCTCCCTCCCTTCCTTCCTCCCTTCCTTCCTTCCTTCCTTCCTCCCTTCCTTTCTTCCTCCCTTCCTTTCTCCCTCCCTTCCTTCCTCCCTTCCTTTCTCCCTCCCTTCCTTCTTTCCTTCCTTTCTCCCTCCCTTCCTTCCTCCCTTCCTCCCTCCCTTCCTTTCTTCTTCCCTTCCTTCCTTCCTCCCTTCCTTTCTCCCTTCCTTCCTCCTTTCCTTCCTTCGGTCCTCCCTCCCTTCCTTCCTTTCTTCCTCCCTCCCTTCCTTCCTTTCTTCTTCCCTCCCTTCCTTCCCTTTCCCTCCCTTCCTTCCTTTCTCCCTCCCTTCCTTCCTTCCTTTCTGCCTTCCTTCCCTTTCCCTTCCTCCCGCCTCTTCTTTCCTGGTCCATGCTGTACAATAATCAGTGCAGTCGCAGTGCTGTGTATGTGTGTTTCTGGCAGGCTCTGGTTTGCTGAGTTGATTGTCGGAGCACAGTCAATTAATGTCATTGCTCCGGGGTTGTGTGTGCGGATCGCACTAATAATAGCGGCTCGTTCCGTCACACAGGACTCCGGTCTGTGTTTACCTTGTTGCTGTCTTAATTCTTAGAGTAGATCCGAGCAAAGTACACAGCAAACAGCATTAATTATGTATGGGGACGGCTGTTATCCATGTGAGATCTCACAGAGCTGCAGTCGCGGGCGTTGTGGTGTAATGTGCGGGATTCTTACTGAAGTATTGAAGTAACGCCCCCCCCCACCCCCGCTCATCTGCATAGTCTGGAGCCCCCTAGAAAAGCACTATGGCTGCCTCCTTAAAGGGCTATTCCCATCTCCAAGATCCTATCCCAATACGTAGTAGGTGTAATAATATTGCAAATACCTCCAATTAGAAATGTAGTATAGTTCTCCTGATTAGTTATGTCTCTTACCTCATGTGCAGGGCATTGCAGTAGCTAAGATATGCATGGTTATAACCACTCATATTGTAACAGTTAGTTGCTTGTGATCTTAACCATGGATACCTAAGCTGCAATGCCCTGCAGATGAGGCAAGAGACATAACTAATCAGGAGAACTATACTACATTTCTAACTGGTTAATATTTTATGGACAGCGGGAAATATTGTAACAGGCATGAGAATGACGACAATAACGCTGAACAGTCGGCTCGTTTTCAGTGACAACAGTGACTTTACCTACTATGTTTCAGGGCCTCAGATGCCATCCTGCCTTGCATGAAGGTGGTCATGTGTGACCCTGAAACTTAAAAACAAAACAAAAAAAGTGAACCCTCTGCGAGCAGAAATACAAATGTTGCATCTAATAGAGGTTATACGGTAATGGAGTTCTGTACAATGATACTATTTGTCAAAAGATTTAAAAAAAAATAACAAAACCAATAAATTTTTTATAAAATATTTGTGATGCAGCAATGAAGAAATCTACACATGTATCATATACAATGTAGCCATGATTCAGTGATGATAAAAGCAAATATTGGATAAGTTCCACATTAAATAGTAATTTCTGAGAATTTGTCCCTCTGTCATTCCTCCTGTAAATGTATATTTAAGGGATTTTCTACCTTTATTGGTGACGCTCCGAATCTGTCACCAGTTAACAGAATACAAACTGCATATGTTACTAAATAGAGATCTAAGACCTATTGAGGTTGGTGTACTTACTTTGATAAGATTGTATAATCCTTTAATTCTCAATTTTCTGTTCACCCAGGCTAATTGATAGTTCTTCAGTGCTCCTCCTCCCTGCTGTTGAAGAACATTTGCCTATTTAGCCTAATTGTCCGCTCCTTGGTGTCCCTCCTCCCTGCTGCTCCTGAGCTGCTGCCCAATTGGTCTGATTGACAGCTCCTTGGTGTCCCTCCTCCCTGCTGCTCCTGAGCTGCTGCCCAATTGGTCTGATTGACAGCTCCTTGGTGTCCCTCCTCCCCCTGCAGAAGCTGAATTTCCTTGCACCTAGCTTGATAGCTTCTCAGTGTCCCTCCTTCCTACAAGAAATGAATTTCTGCCCACTAAGCCTAACTGCAGCTTCTCACTGTCCCTCCTCCCTGCTACTGAATCTCCACCTAGCTTGATTGACAGCTTCTCAGTGTGCTACCTTCCTACTGCAGTTGAATTTCTGTTCACTTAGCCGAACAACCTCTCCTGACATCCGGCTTCTCAGTGTCGCTTCTACCTGCTGCTGAACCTCTACCCACTTCTCCTGGCTGACAGCTTTTCGGTGTTTTTTTTTCTCCCTGATGCGGATTCTCTACCAACCTGTCCTAACTTCCGGCTTCTCAGTGCCCCTCCTCCCTGTTGCTGAATCTCTACCCACCTCTCCTGACTGACAGCTTCTCAGTGACCCTCCTCCCTGCTACTGAATTTCTGCCCACCTCTCCTTATTAAAGCTTCTCAGTGCCCCTCCTCCCTGCTGCAGAATCTTTACCCACCTCTTCTGATTAATAGCTTCTCAGTGTCCTTCCTCCCTGTTGCTGAATCTTTATCCAACTCTCCTGGCTGACAGCTTTTCAGTGACCCTCCTCCCTGCTGCTGAATCTCTACCCACCTCTCCTGACTGACAGCATCTCAGTGCCCCTCCTCCCTGCTGCTGAGTCTCTACCCACCTCTCCTGACTGACAGCATCTCAGTGCTCCTCCTGCTGAGTCTCTACCCACCTCTCCTGACTGACAGCATCTCAGTGCTCCTCCTGCTGAGTCTCTACCCACCTCTCCTGACTGACAGCATCTCAGTGCCCCTCCTCCCTGCTGCTGAGTCTCTACCCACCTCTCCTGGCCAACAGCTTTTCAGTGTCTCTCTTCCCTGCTGCTGAATCTCCACCTCCCTCTCCTTATGACAGCTTCTCAGTGTCCCTCCTCCCTGTTGCAGAATCTCAACCCACCTCTTCCGACTGATAGATTTTCAGTGTCCCTCCTCTCTGCTGCTGAATCTCCACCTTCCTCTCCTGATTAACAACTCCTCAGTGTCCCTCCTCCCTGCTGCTGCAGAAATCTCACACTGCTCAGTACAAGCTGCAGTTGTCAGTCAGGCTGGGTAGGTGGACCCTGAATACACTTAATCTTATGAGATATTTAATTCACTAACTAGACTCATCTTAATGTCAGGATTCTACAGCCATTCTTACAAGTTTTCAGTGTAAATACACCAGCCTTCTCAGGTCTATGAAATTTACTTAAGGTATACAATTTGTATTGTGAAACCCAGCGACAAAAATGCTGTAAATAGAAAGATCTAGAATCAGAACCTGCTCAAATAAAAAAAATAAAATAAAAAAAAAAATAAAAAAAATAAAAAAATAAATAAATATATATATATATATATATATATATATAGTATATGTACAGTATATATTTATTAAAATTGCACAACGTGTGTTTGTTCGGTATGAGTATTCTGCGGGTATCTGGAAATATTTGGGGGTTACCATTCACCTTGTCAATAGTATGTGTCCCTACGCTCAGCACTGATTGGACAAACCTTAAAAAGGGGAGTGGCATCTCCCAAGCAAGGATTTCCAGGAGGAGTAACAACATGGCAGAATTTTAAAGAAATGTTACAGAATGGTTATTTTATGGAACATTAAAGTATTGATAAATATCTGATGGTTTCTGAAGGTGATCTGGGATGTTCTAAACATTATACTAATACACTGACGCTCCTGATCCAATTGCCAAAAGCTGTCGGATACTTACTCTAGTGGTCTTTATCTTATTGCCAGTTGCACACATCCATCCTGAGTTATCTGGCAGCGTCTTACATTCTTCCCCTTCTAAACATGGCTCCATCTCACACCACCATTTCCCAATAACTATCGAAGCTGCAAAAAAAAAAAAAAGTCCAATGTAAACGTCATATAAAACTCCCATACAGCAATGACATTAATTAAAGGGATTGTCAGGATCGGAAAAAACATTTTACAATTCTACCAGGGAAACCTTTAAAGAAGTATCCAGATATAAGGGACAACAGACAGCAACTTTGCAAATCCATAGAAAGCACCAGAAATGTAAGCTTTCATTTCTCCTGTGATGGCGCTGTAGCAAAACTGAAAACTTTCTGCAGGGATCCCATCGAGATCAATGTGGTCACCCTACGATGACTTTAGTTTTGGAAGAAAATTTTATGAAAAATTAATTTTTACAAAGACCACTTGAGGGAGCTGATGAACGACCGGCATACTGTGCTACTATTGAAATCAATGTATGATCAGTATACAGTAAGCTCCCTCTAGTGGTGACCAAAGGAAGCTACAATTTTACTATTTTCATCTTTATATATCATAATGGCTATAAAGATGATCTAGGTGAGTATACATTTTTGATATTTTACTTTGGCAACTACAGCCCGTAAGGGGTTGTCCAAGCCGTGGACAATCCCCTTAAATTGGGAAATTGTTGGTTTTTTTTGTTTTTTTTTTAGTCTGGTGATTCTCAAGCTCCTAATACACAAGTGATACACTGTTTAAAGGACAATGCTAATCAGTCAGCTTCCGAATAAGCATCGGGTGCATCTTTTCTAAGTAATAAGCCACTTTGTCTGCTGGGTGACAAGTTGTTAACTATAGGATTAAAAATCCATCTGAAAATTTTCAATAGGAGGTAAATTGCAAAATTCTTTGTTATTACAAACACTTTAAGAATATGAGACAACCCCTTTAATGATAAAATTAAATTTGCTTGCAGCCACCACTAGAGGGAAACACTTTAAGAACATGAGACAACCCCTCTAATAATAACATTGAATTTGCTTGCAGCCACAACTAGAGGGAGTTTTCCTGTTAGTAAAAACACTTTAAGAACATGAGACAACCCCTCTAATGATAACATTGAATTTGCTTGCAGCCACCACTAGAGGGAGCTTTCCTGTTATTACAAACACTTTAAGAACATGAGACAACCCCTTTAATGATAAAATTGAATTTTCTTGCAGCCACCACCAGAAGGAGCTTACCTGTTATTACAAACACTTTAAGAACATGAGACAACCCTGTTGTGAATGTCAGTTATGCTTTGGCTGCTGTGAGGCTCCCTCTTGTGGCCAGGAATGGTTTGGACAGAGACAGTTTCCATTGCTAACTCTCTGCCTATTTAAACCCTGGTCTGATAACAGGCTATGCCGGATGTCAGTTGTTCTTTGTTCACCAGCCTGCTTCATCCTGCTCCAGACCACATCTACCCCAGATAAGTGCTTGGCTCTTTATTTGTTGGTTGGTTCTTTTTGCTCTTATCTGAGTTTGTCATTTGCTGTGGTTATTGTCAGTTTATTTGCATGCAGGGATCTTCCCTCTCAGTTGCTTAGCTGGGAAGCTCCCTGCAGCTTTGTTTGGAGTATTGCTCCTATAAGTCCATGTGTTTGTTGCTTCTTGAATTTGTAATGGTTCCTGCTTTCTGTTCATTGGTACGACAAGAGCACCTGGTATAGGACGGAGTTCAGATCTAGTGATCTGAGGGCCTTTTTGTACTATCAGGTATTTGGACTTTTGCAGGGTTTTTCTCTGGCCACCATCAGCCCCTTTCTGTCCTGTCCTATTTAGTCAGTAGGGCCTCACCTTTTGCTAATCCTATCATCTATCTGTGTATTGTGTTTTCCTATATCACCGCAGTCTTTGAATGTGGGGGGCTAGCTATTCTTAATCTATTTTCTGAAGCAAAGAGTTATTCATCTTTCCTTCCTTTAGGATAGCTAGTTCTCCGGCTGGGTTCGCGGTGCCCAGGATGTTAGTTCACCCCTCGGCTACTTCTAGTGTTGATGGTTAGTAAGAGGATGGCGGCCAGATTAGTTGCTAATGCTCTTGTCACCTTTTACCAATGATTTATGGTGGTCTTCCATGGTTCCGGATCATAACACAACCCCTTTAATGATAAAAATTGAATTTGCTTGCAGCCACCACTAACCATTAGAAGGAGCTTTCCAGTTATTGCAAACACTTTAAGAAAATGAGACAACCCCTCTAATGATAACATTGAATTTGCTTGCAGCCACCACTAGAAGGAGCTTTCCTTTTATTACAAACACTTTAAGAACATGAGACAACCCCTTTAATGCTAAAATTCCATTTGTTTGCAGCCACCACTAGAGGGAGCTTTCCTGTTATTACAAACACTTTAGGAACATGAGACAACCGCTTTAATGATAAAATTCCATTTGCTTTCAGCCACCACTAGAGGGAGCTTTCCTGCATATAGATTATGAATTGAACTCAGTGATGTCTGCAGGCATGAGCCCAGAATTTGGACCTTACGATGTCTGCAGGCAAACAGAATCTTATGAATCCAAAATTTAGGACCTTAAAGGGTTTTTCCCAATTTGATAGATTGATATTGTTAGATAGTACTTGTAGAAACAAGAACTTTTACAATTTACTGCTTATTAAAATGTGCAGCCGTTCCTGAGCTTTTACCACTTTTGTTTTCAGCATGTTGCCTAGGAGACCGACCACCAATTTTCTCTAGCTTGTAAGCCCTGCACTGAATCTAGCCAGAATTAGGATGTAACAACTCGCTGCAGCTTCAAAACTGTTTTAAAAAGCTTGAAAAAGAGGAGCTTGTAAGCACTGCGTATGTTCTGCTAGCTAGCAGCAGTGGTCGGTCTCCAAGGCAACGAGCTGTAAATAAAATATAATTGTTAATATCTCCAAAACGGTTGAAAGTATTAACAAACAGTAAATTGCAAACTTGCTTAACTTTATGAGCACTATCCAACAATGCCCATTTATAAAGATAGGAATAACCCCTTTAAATGACAAAAAGGGTTAAAAGTTGGGTAAAGTGTGAATTTTTTTTTTTTTAACCAGTGGTATAATTTAGGTTTCTTTTTCTGAGCTGCTGAAGTGTTTTATGCTTTTTTTGCAGCAGCTGAAATGTCTTTTATGCAGATTATATCTTCATGTAAAGCACAATAAGCCCAGGGAAGGGGTGTGACCCGAAATTATATGGTCACATAGTAAAACTCAGAATCAGCCCTCCCCCCCAAATAAAAGTTCCGCCACGTGTACTGTGGCTGTAATGGAGTTACCATCAAACATTGCGGCAGTTAGGATCTATATATAAGTATCCTTATTACTGCATGTGAGCGATACAGTTTAGATACATTGTATATATTACTACCCGATGCACATATTCAGGATGGCAGAACAGAATGAATCGCAGCTCAGAGACCTCCAGTCTAAAATTGGTGGCAAAAGCACAAAGAGGAGAAAATCGCCAACGGCATATCAACCAGGTGTCACACACGAGCATCCCCCGCCACAGCCCAACGCCTCTGCAGCTGCACCGAGCTTCCTTGCCTTGCAAAAAAATGGAGCAAAAATAGTCAGGTGTTTCGAATAGTGCTGGCCACGAAACTGAATGTTGGAGCCTTTGGGTACAACTGTCTGCAGATTTGCAATAATTTTTATGCCAATGACCATAATGTAATGGGTTAATCTATAAAAAAATAACTAAATCTGTGTTTCGTCAAAAATAAGACAGGTTCTTATATTATCTTTTGCTCCGAAAGGTGGGCTAGGGCTTATTTTCAGGGGATGTGTTATTTTTTTCCATAAACAATAACCCATATTTATTCTTTAAGAAACATAATAAAATATTTAATATTTAATATAAAAATAAATACTTATTAAAATATAATCATATCACATTCTAGAAAATCAACATGTGTATTATATATATATATATATATATATATGTATATATACATATATATCTATATATATTATATATATATAGATATATATACAGACATATATATATATATATATAGTTACAATATATATATGTATATGTATATATATATATATATATATATATATATATATATACACACACAGTTACAGTGTATATATATATATATATATATATATATATATATATATATATATATATATATATATATATATATATATATATATATATATATATATATATATATATATATACACACACACTGGATATATATATATACCGGGCGGCACGGTGGCTCAGTGGTTAGCACTGCAGTCTTGCAGCACTGGGGTCCTGGGTTCAAATCCTACCAAGGACACCATCTGCAAGGAGTTTGTATGTTCTCCCCGTGTTTGCGTGGGTTTCCTCCGGGTACTCCGGTTTCCTCCCACACTCCAAAGACATACAGATAGGGACTCTAGATTGTGAGCCCCAATGGGGACAGTGTTGCCAATGTATGTAAAGCGCTGTGGAATTAATAGCGCTATATAAATGAATAAAATTATTATTATTATATATATATATATATACACACATATACATGTATACATACAATCCTGTCTTCTCTTCAGCCGTACACTCCTGCAATTAAAAGACCTTTGGTGACAACCTCGTCACATCATCATAATGTCACAAAGGTCCTTAAGCAGTCTTACTACCGTATATTAGGATAGAAATGCAGGGGATCCTGGGAGAATGGGGACCCTGTGAAATTGCCCAGCTTACTCTCCCTTCCCCCTAATGTAAGTCCTGCATACCACCCTGTATCCTATTCAGTTATTTTAGATTCTTGCAATTAAGAGACCTTTGGTCACATGACTGTAATGTCACCAAAGGTACTTAAACAATCTTAACCTCAGAATACAAACCATGGGGTCCGTAAGAGAATAGGAGCCCTGAGAGATTGCAGTTTGACTCTCCCTACCTAACACCCTCTCTAACTGTAACTAGAGCTTATTCTTGGAGTAGGGCTTATATTTCAAGCATACTCCAAAAATCCTCTGAAATCATGCTAGGGCTTATTTTTAGGGGGATACAGTAATCTCCATTTCTCAGGCTGCAGATTGTACATAAATGCCTCAGTCTCCAATAAAATCAATCTAGTAGGTAACTATACTAGTGCAGGGGTTGCAGTCGCACCATGGTCGGGGAGCAATCCTTCATCCTACTGTTTGTCCATTTCCTCTGGAGAATAGTCTTGTGGAGATTTTTGTCATCAGGGCTGTGGAGTTGGAGTCGGAGTTTTGGAGTTGGATTTTTGGAGTTGGAGTTGGAGTTTTGGAGTTGGAATCAGAGTTTTACAGTTGGAGTCGAAGTTTTGGAGTCGGAGTTTTGGAGTCGGAGTTTTACAGTCGGAGTTTTACAGTCGGAGTTTTGGAGTATGAGTTTTGGAGTTGGATTTTTGGAGTTGGAGTTGTATTTTTGGAGTTGGAGTTGGATTTTTGGAGTTGGAGTTGGATTTTTGGAGTTGGAGTTGGATTTTTGGAGTTGGAGTTTTGGAGTTGGAGTCAGAGTTTTACAGTCGGAGTTTTGGAGTCAGAGTTTTGGAGTCGGAGTTTTGGAGTCGGAGTTTTGGAGTCGGAGTTTTGGAGTCGGAGTTTTGGAGTCGGAGTTTTGGAGTCAGGGTTTTGGAGTCGGGGTTTTGGAGTCGGAGTTTTGGAGTCGGAGTTTTGGAGTCGGAGTTTTGGAGTCGGAGTTTTGGAGTCGGGGTTTTGGAGTCAGGGTTTTGGAGTCGGAGTTTTGGAGTCGGAGTTTTGGAGTCGGAGTTTTGGAGTCGGAGTTTTGGAGTCGGAGTTTTGGAGTCGGAGTTTTGGAGTCGGAGTTTTGGAGTCGGAGTTTTGGAGTCGGAGTTTTGGAGTCGGAGTTTTGGAGTCAGGGTTTTGCAGTCGGAGTTTTGGAGTCGGAGTTTTTAAAGTTTTACAGTTGAAGTTTTACAGTTGGAGTTTTGGAGTTGGAGTTTTTGTTGGAGGTGGAGTTTTGGAGCTAAAGTCGTAGTATTGGAGTTGGAGTCAGAATTTTGGAGTTGGAGTCGGAGTTTTGGAGTCGGAGTTTTGGAGTCGGAGTTTTGGAGTCGGAGTTTTGAAGTTTTACAGTTGGAGTTTTACAGTCGGAGTTTTGGAGTTGGAGGTGGAGTTTTGGAGCTAAAGTCGTAGTATTGGAGTTGGAGTCAGAATTTTGGAGTTGGAGTCAACGTTTTGGAGTTGGGGCTCCTTTTGGTTGGAGTTGGAGCCAGAGTTGGAATGTGAAAAACAGAGGAGATGGAGTTGGAAACTTGGCTTACCATCATCCCAGCCCTTCTTGCCACACAGTAGCCAAGAGGAAATGGTTCCATGTCTTAAAGAAGCCCCACAGCAGCTGCCTCTACATCCTTGGACACAATGATAAATCGACTTACTAGTATATTGACTGTTTCAGCTCAAGAAAAGTGTATCCCAAAGTAGAGTTGGTTCAAACTGATTCATACGTCTCAGTCCATCGAGCACGTCAGTAATTTGTGGCTGCTGGTTGTAAGCCCTGAGAACCGGCTCTGACCTCCCGGCATCCGCGGCTTTAGCCTGGCACAAGCTCATGCCACAACAATGACATTGCACCGGGCCGGGTAATAAAAACAAGAGTCGCGAATGGCGGGATTTAAAAGGTGGCTCTCAGGTCATGGCACATGGACCGGGTCCAAAATATCGATTCTACCCAATATAACGTGATATTAGCTGTGTCTTACAAAGCCAACAGCTAATATAATCCCTACATTATGATAATCACCGCCCCATCCGCAGCCAGAGCTCGGCAGCTCCACATTTCTATTCTGCAGCGTAGATCTAATTTTAGGCAAATAAAAACAAGAGCGGATAACCCACTTGGCAGTGATACAAATTTCTTCACAATGAAAATCCTTAGAGGTTGCACATAACATCTTAAATGATCTGGACACCATGCTTCTTTGAATTAAAAGCAGATCTGAGGATTTCGCTGCTCTTACTGGGGGCTATTTTTCATTGAATGCGGCGGATCAACAGCATAAGAATGCCAGAAGTGGAGCTGAAAATATACAATCAGACACTAACAATCACATCAACTTCATCAGCATCATTAAATGGAAGGTTTGGGTACTCGGAACATCAATTGTTTTTTCTTCCATGGCCTTACTGTCATTTTAATTACCACTAAGTGGATATCTCACGTACTTTGCATATGCAAAACATTTTCCGCACATTTCGTAGTCATCAGATATGTACACAACCTCTTTTCCATTCGCCATGTTGGAGCATGTGGATGTCACATTGACATGTATGTGCCCTGAAGATATGGCAGGACCTGACATGGTAAATTACCACGCCATTTTTTTTTAAGCAATCCCTATTAATGTCCTCTTTTCCATTTTAGGTCCAAAATTGTGTTTTCATTAGTCTTATACAGATACTGTATATTCTTCTCTACTTTTCCTTCTGGCTCCATATCTGGAGATCAGAGTTGCGAAATTGGAATTTATTTTTTTTTAATGATACTCTGTTGGTAGATATTTATGCTATATGTGGCCACTAGGGATGATCGAATACCTCAAATATTCAGCAACGCCCATATTTGCCGAATGGGTCGCCGCTATTCGACTATTTGCGAATATTTGATGCGCAATGTAAGTCTATGGGAAACCCGAATAGCAACTATTCGGGTTTCCCATAGACTTACATTGTGCATCGAATATTCACATAGCGGCGACCTATTCGTTGGATATCCGCTAATTCGCTAAGCTGAATATTGCCGAATACTTGTGATATGCGATCATCCCTAGTGGCCACCCAATGATTTTGATGTCAATTGCAACCCGTTGAGGGTTTTACCACCATGTCATGGTAATAAAATGATAAATGTACATATGGACACACCATTTATACAGTTTTAAGGTTGAAGAAGCCATAAGTCTATAGAGTTAAACTTGTAACCTAACAGCTTGATTTAGAGTAAGTAAAAACCTTCATGACGCTGACGCTAAATATATTATATTAAGGTTAAATATTCCCAGCTTCAAGCTCTTTTGTGAATTAAATAAATGTAGCTGTATGCAGCCACCACTAGAGGGAGCTATGTGTAGACAAATTAACTTTGTGTATGTAGCCAGCTCCTCCTAGTGGTGGGAGCAGGTACTGCCGCATAGCAGTCTCTTGTCTATTTACAAACATTTTAATGCACCCAAATTGGGATATTTAAGTCCTACCCATAGGACTGCCCCCCAAACCATCCAGGGACACTTATGGGAGGTCTTAAAACATAACCCTCACCCCTTTTGCTGTCTGGTTTCGGTGATTGTTACCGGCAAGCTAGCAAAGTTTAATATAAAAATATCTCGGATCTTTTATGCTTTTTTGGGTTTGAAGTTCTGTTATCGGACAAAGGAAAATGCGCTAGAATCCATTTAATGCTCAAGACTAAATATTTCCACGAGATTAGACAATAACCTTGGGGAAGTCTCAGAAGCTCTTTGTACCACTGCTTTTACACATGAAACACTTGTACGGAAGCTGAAACTGTTTGTACTGCTTTTTACTACCAGGCAGGGGGTCCTCGTGACGTCTTCCTTTGATAAGAAATTGATTCATCCGCTTTCCCTTCCCCTCCCATCCTTGCAGAGCTTTATTGTTAAATTTATGACCCAAAAGTCATTAATTTAAGTCACCTTTTATTTTCTCTCTAGAATGCGCTGCAGGGTAATATTCATAGAAACAAACAAACATTCCATGGCGGTATTTGCCAAAAATCCAAGGACTAGTGCCCAATGGATGGACTGCGTGAGATTTTTAGCGGTGCTCCCTTCTGGAGCCAGGTGCTGCTGTGTCCATAGTGCAGTGTCCAGGGTGCAGCTGAAACCTCCGCACTTCCATCGCTTGGACCACTTGAAGGGTCCAGGTATGTTGGCCTTCACAAGACCATCAGAAAAATGCCAGGTCCACATAGTGGACAGTTCTGATTGTTTTTTCAATTGGAAAACACTTCTCCAAGGTTTTTGGGGACCTTTTTGGACAGGTTTTACTTTTTCTACAGTTTATTCGAGCTCCTATCCAACTGCAGAAATTACAAACATGGCCGATAGACCAGGTCCTGTAAATTGATATGCACCACTTCAAATCAGTCGAGCCGCCATGTTTGTAATCTGTGGCTACTGAATGTGAGCCCTGAGAATCGCTTTTAAACTGGCAACATCAGTGACAGTGGCACCTGTGTGCACTAGCCATCTCGGTGTGATGTCAGGCTGGCTAATCAAGGTAATGAGCCGTGGATGTTGGGAGGTAGGAGATGGTTCTCAGAGCTGATATTAAGCAACCACAGATAACTAAAGTGCTGGACGGACCTATTTAAATTGGTGCAAACTGGATTTCAGGACCCGGTTGATTGGCCATGTAAGAGCTCTGTGGCAGCTGAACAAGAGCCCTGAACCACCTCCTACCTCCTCTTCTTTTGATTAACCAACCTGATGTCATCCCAGGATGGCTAATCAAAAGAGGAACCCGGGACACAATCAGGTAAGAGGAGACTCTCAGGACTCCTGCCCTTTGGACACAGACAACAGCCCTGAACACCACCTCTTACCTCTTCTTTTTGTCATTCCAGGCTGGCTAATCAAAAAAGGAACCTTGTAGGTGATCGAGTAAGAGGAAGCTCTCAGGCCTCCTGTCCTTTGGCCACAGACGAGAGCCCTGAAAACCACCTCTTACCTCCTCTTCTCTTCATTAGCCAACCTGATGTCATCCCAGGATGGCTAATCAAAAGAGGAACCCGGGACACAATCAGATAAGAGGAGACTCTCAGGCCTCCTGTCCTTTGGACACAGACGAGAGCCCTAAAAACCACCTCTTATGTCCTCTTTTTGTCATTCCAGGCCGGCTAATCAAAAAGAACCATGGATGTGATCAGGTAATAGGAAGCTCTCAGGCCTCCTGTCCTTTGGCCACAGACAAGAACCCTGAGAACCATCTCCTACCTCCTCTTCTTAAGATTAGCCAGCTTGATGTCATCCAAGGCCAGCTAATTAAAAGAGGAACCCAGGATGCAATCAAGTAAGAAAAGTTTCTCAGGCCTCCTGTCCTCTGGCCAGACGAGAGCCCTGATCCACCTCCTATCTCCTCTTCTTTGATTAGCCAATCTGATGTTGTCCCAGGCCAGCTAACCCAGAAAGGAACCCAGGATATGATCAGGTAAGAGGAAGGTCTCAGGCCTTCTGTCCTTTGGCCACAGACAAGAGTCCTGAGAACCACCTCCTACCTCCTCTTCTTATGATTAGCAAACCTGATGTCGTCCCAGACCAGCTAATCCAAAGAGGAATCCGGGATGCAATCAAGTAAGAGAAGGCGCTCAGGTCTCCTGTCCTTTGGCCACAGACGAGACCCTTGAAAACCACTTCTTACCTCCCCTATACGTGATAGCCAACCCGATGTTGTCCCAGATCGGCTAATCAAAAAAGGAACTCAGGATACAATCAGGTAAGAGGAGGTTCTCAGGACTTCTGTCCTTAGGCCACAGACGAGAGCACTGATCCACCTCCTCTTCTTTTGATTAGCCAACCTGATGTCATCCCAGGCCGGTTAATCAAAAGAGGAACCCGGAATACAATCAGATAAGAGGACACTCTCAGGCCTCCTGTCTTCGGCCACAGACGAGAGCCCTGATCCATCTCTTACCTCCTCTTCTTTTCATTAGCCAGCTGGATGTCATCCCAGGCTGGCTAATCAAAAGAGGAAACCGGGTAGCGATCAGGTAAGAGGAGACTCTCAGGCCTCTAGTCCTTTGGCAACAGACGAGAGCACTGAGAGCCACCTCCTACCTCCTCTTCTTTTGATTAGCCAACCTGACGTTGTCCCAGGCTGGCTAATCAAAAGAGGAACCTTGGATGTGATCAGGTACGGAGATGCTCTCAGTCCTCCTATCCTTTGGGTACAGACGAGAACCTTAAAAACCAACTCTTACCACCTCTTCTTTTGATTAGCCAATTGGATGTGTTCCCGGGTCAGCTAATCACAGGAGGAACGTTGGATGTGATCAGGTATGAGGAGGTTCTCAGGCCTTCTGTCCTTTGGCCACAGACAAGAGCCCTGACAAACACCTCCTACCTCCTCTTCTTTTAATTAGCCAACAAAATGTTGTCCCAGGCTGGCTATTTTAAAGAGGAATCCAGGATGCAATAACATAAAAAGAGGCTCACAGGCATTCTGTACTTTGGCCAGACGAGAGCCCTGAAAACCAAATCCTACCTCCTCTTCTTTTGACTAGCCAACCTGATGCTCTCAGGCCTAGTATTCTTTGGCCACAGACAAGAGTCCTGAGAACCACTTACTGTTACGAGGGGGACCCGGGGAAGCGTGCCAAGATGGGAAATGGACAGCTTCCGCCGGTCAAGGTCCACTGTGCGGTGTAAGGGACCGCTGCTATGGTCAGGAAAGAGTGAGCGGGTTGCTACTAGTGATCGTCTGGAACGTCACAGACGATCTATGTACACCGGTCCGCCCTAACCCGTGAGGGTTGTATGGCTCGGGGCTTCTCGTACGGTGTACCTGTTGCACGGGGACGCACAGAGGTGCCTACGCACGTGTGCCAGCGGGAGTCACAGGATATGGCACGAGGGTAGCACAGAGGTGCCCACGCACGTGTGCTTTCAATAACCAGGTGAGTCCGGTGGAGACTCGAGGAGCTCACCTGGGACAGGAACACGGCCTGTTGAAGGAGATACTGCCGGAGCAGCAAGGCAGGAACACGGCCTGCAAACCTGGTGCTGCCTGAGCAGCAAGGGCAAAGCCCACGAAAGACAATGACGTCTGTACAGTGGCGTGGCAGCACGCTGCCAGACATCCAAACATAGAAGGACGGTCGCGCACCGCCATGATGGCAGGGGGAGCTTTTAAGGAGGTGTAGCTCCACCCAAGGGCGGGCGCGAGACGGGCGTGACTCAATCAGGGTTCGTGACGTCCTGGCCCAGCCAGTCAGGATTCAGCACATCACCAGCCTCGTCATGGGGCCGTGTGATATCAGTGAGCGAATCAGAAGACGTCACGTGGAGCTCATGCTCATCTTCCTGCCTCTGGGTCATAAAGGCGGGATCCCCGGTTTCACAATGTGCAGAGCTAAGGGAAGTCTTGCTGCTTCCCTGAGCATCTATTCTTTGCACACTGCGCAACTTCCCAGAGCCTCCATGATGCTGAGCAGGAGAGCTCATGGCAGGCAAGGGATGAGAGACCGCTCCATTCCCTGCAAGGGGAGAACCACTAGGTGTCACCCTTCTGCTGTGTCTCTGAGAAGGCAACTCCTGCAGACTGCACAGTCTCCCAGACCTTTGGTGCTGCTGAACAGTAGGGCTCGTGGCTGACAAGGAATGGGGGACCACCTCATTCCTTGCAACAAGAGAGCCACGACGTGTAACATTACCCCCCCGTCTAGGGCCCCCCCCTCGCCTGTGCCTGAAGGCCGCCACCAAACCTGGGGCGTGGACATGCTCCTCCAATTCCCAGGACCTATGCTCCGGGCCACGACCGACCCACTCCACGAGGAAGTACCTCTTGCCCTGTACAATTTTTGTTCTTACTAGCTTCGCTACTTCAGGGTCGTCGGACGAGAAGCCAACCTGGGACAGCAGAGACCCCGAGGTTTTAGGTCGTACGGGTTTCAGGAGAGATACATGAAAAGTATTAGAAATAGCCCAGCGCGGAGGGAGCTGGAGTCGATATGTTACCGGGGTTACCTGCTCTATTACTGTAAACGGGCCAAGGTACCTAGGAGCAAACTCGGCTGTCTGTACCGGAAGGTTAATATGTTTAGAAGACAGCCACACTAGATCACCAGGTGCGAAAGATGGCACAGGATGTGGAAGACCCGCAGGCCTCCGCCTGAACGGTATATTATACGCACACGACGTACGGACTCCCATATTCTTCTGTACATCCTGAGCTACTGCCGGCCCCCAATAATGCCTGACCCCTAGGTCTCTGGTCCTGTCGACCCCTAAGTGGGCCCCAACTTTGGAGGCATGATCCCATGACAGCACACCGTTCCGTGAGTCAGAGGAAGTGAGGGTCTTACTAGGTGGCACCTGGTCTTGGGAAGTGGAAATGACCCTCCTCACGCTGATTGAAGGTGAAACAAGACACTGACTTTCTTCCGAAGGTTTCAAACATCGGGTAGCTACATGTCCCCCCTGCCCACAGGCAAAGCAATCGGCCGACGGCAGAGAACCTGTGGTAGAGGAGACCACTTTGGAGACTTCCATTGGCTCCACAGAGTCATCAACAGAGCTGGCTGGGAGACCGGTCTGGTGGGGAAGGGAAGTCAGAGGCTCTGTAGACCAGGTAAACGTGGGTGCCGAAGAGACCTCGAGCCTCTGCTCCGCGTGGCGGATGTCTATGCGAGAGGCAAGCCGAATCAAGGACTCTAAGGTGGTCGGCACGTCACGGGTGGCCAGCGCGTCTTTGACGAACCCTGCCAGACCCTCCCAGAACACAGGGACCAGGACTTTATCTGGCCAGTCCAGCTCTGCGGCGAGTGTCCTGAATTGTACTGCAAAGTCCCCGACTGAAGTGGACCTTTGCCGAAGGCGTAGGAGCCGCAGCGCGGAGTCGTGGGTGACTTGAGGCCCAAGGAACACCTTTCTCATGGCCTCAAGATAAACTGGAAGGTGATTCACCACCCGATCTCCGCGCTCCCACAACGGCGTGGACCATTTTAGCGCTTTCCCTGTGAGCAGGGACTGGACGAAGGCTACCTTCGCCTTCTCAGTAGCGTAATCAGTCGCAGACAACTCCAAGTAGGTGGTAACCTGGTTTATGAAACCACGGCACTCAGAGCTGTCCCCGCTGAAGCGCTCTGGGAGCGCAAGGCGAGGCGACCTTCCGCACAATTCCGCAGCCTGAGTAGCCGCCTGGGTGGCGACTGTTGCTAGAGCAGCCTTATCGGGGGAAGACCGCTCCACTGCTGCCAATCGTGACTCCAACTGCTGCACATAACGCAGCAACTGCTGCTGCTCTTCCGCCATAGCCAGACCTTTGGCGCGACCGTAATGTTACGAGGGGGACTCGGGGAAGCGTGCCAAGATGGGAAATGGACAGCTTCCGCCGGTCAAGGTCCACTGTGCGGTGTAAGGGACCGCTGCTATGGTCAGGAAAGAGTGAGCGGGTTGCTACTAGTGATCGTCTGGAACGTCACAGACGATCTATGTACACCGGTCCGCCCTAACCCGTGAGGGTTGTATGGCTCGGGGCTTCTCGTACGGTGTACCTGTTGCACGGGGACGCACAGAGGTGCCTACGCACGTGTGCCAGCGGGAGTCACAGGATATGGCACGAGGGTAGCACAGAGGTGCCCACGCACGTGTGCTTTCAATAACCAGGTGAGTCCGGTGGAGACTCGAGGAGCTCACCTGGGACAGGAACACGGCCTGTTGAAGGAGATACTGCCGGAGCAGCAAGGCAGGAACACGGCCTGCAAACCTGGTGCTGCCTGAGCAGCAAGGGCAAAGCCCACGAAAGACAATGACGTCTGTACAGTGGCGTGGCAGCACGCTGCCAGACATCCAAACATAGAAGGACGGTCGCGCACCGCCATGATGGCAGGGGGAGCTTTTAAGGAGGTGTAGCTCCACCCAAGGGCGGGCGCGAGACGGGCGTGACTCAATCAGGGTTCGTGACGTCCTGGCCCAGCCAGTCAGGATTCAGCACATCACCAGCCTCGTCATGGGGCCGTGTGATATCAGTGAGCGAATCAGAAGACGTCACGTGGAGCTCATGCTCATCTTCCTGCCTCTGGGTCATAAAGGCGGGATCCCCGGTTTCACAATGTGCAGAGCTAAGGGAAGTCTTGCTGCTTCCCTGAGCATCTATTCTTTGCACACTGCGCAACTTCCCAGAGCCTCCATGATGCTGAGCAGGAGAGCTCATGGCAGGCAAGGGATGAGAGACCGCTCCATTCCCTGCAAGGGGAGAACCACTAGGTGTCACCCTTCTGCTGTGTCTCTGAGAAGGCAACTCCTGCAGACTGCACAGTCTCCCAGACCTTTGGTGCTGCTGAGCAGTAGGGCTCGTGGCTGACAAGGAATGGGGGACCACCTCATTCCTTGCAACAAGAGAGCCACGACGTGTAACAACTTACCCTTCTTTTCATTAACCAGTGCCTGATGTTGTCCCAGGCCGGTTAATCAAAAGAGGAACCCAGGATGCGATCAGGCAATAGGAGGCTATTAGGCCTTCTGTTCTTTGGCCACAGACGAGAGTCCTGAGAACCATCAACTACCTCATGTTTGATTACCCAACTTGATGTGGTCCAAGGCCGACAAATCAAAAGAGGAACTTGGAATACGATCAGGTAAGAGGAAGCTCTCAGGCCTTCTGTCCTTTGGCTACAGAATACTCACATGACTGATGGACCGGGTCCTAAGAATCGATTTGTACCAACTCAAATTGAGATTCTTACACCCTTATCCCCTGGCTATTGCCATACAATATCGAATTTTGGTGTGCAGTTGACATCAACCAGAATTGAAAGTGATCATCTTATGCCATACCAATGGGGTGGGGCTTAAATGTCCATATTTTGGGTATGTACATGTTGTCACCATACGGCGGCATATAGAGTACCTATATCTCATGCAGTCTTGCCATGTGCGTGACTCCTAGAAGGGTTTCTTTGTTCTGTTTTTCTATTCTAAATTACGGAGCGCTATGTCACGGTTTATTACTCTATTTCACATAAATACACTGATCAATACTGATTTACCTTCCGAGGCGGGCCTAGAAGAGAGCAGAAAAAGCATTACACACGGCACTTAAGACGGCTGCAAACCAAGGTTTAAGGGTTGGGCTGTGAGTGCGGTCATTTTAAGGTGATTCTTACTCCAGAATTTATATTTATTTCATTCCCTATCATACATGGAGACAATATTGCAGATTTATTTCGGCTGAATTGCAAACAATTAGTTTCTAAACATGAAAAACGAGGGTCTGCATTAGTGTTGACCGCCATGACCCGGCTGCACAGTCCCGCCATTACCATACCAGGGATAATGAGGGGCAATTTAGGAGCAAGGGGGACACTAGAAAAGTGAAAATTAAAAGTTCAGTAGATAATTTCTTCTTCTCCGTCCATCCGACTTTCCATAAAATGAATTCTAACATTGTCTCATTAAGTTACAGATGGGGTTTTGTATGCAGAATCCTGTTAGCGATGATATAGGACGTCGGGCCTAATGAGAAGCTGTAACTCCAGCGTTTCTGCTAGATGAAAGTTTCCGAAGGAAGAGGTAAAAGGCTATGCTACTCGCAGACTAACAAGCACCTACTGAAAGGAGCGCCGCGCGGCTCAAAGGGAAATCTGAAAATAACTGTTTTATGGTGTAAACTGAAAAACATCAAGAGGGGAAAGAAATACCTGCAAGTGGGGGAAATGCGGCCCCCACCAGGCACCGAAGATTCCCACTCACCTGTCCCTGACACTGATCACAACAGAAACCTCCGCACTTTACTTATGCACCAAAAACTTGGATTTTACGTATAGAAAACTTTAGGCTGTTATAGCCATTAATTTGTAACACATTTATTCTATGTATATAATACAGTGTCTCTTATCTTTCTACTGATTGGTCTACGTCAGCCATTACCGTTACCCAAATTTCGTAAAAAATAACCTAAACGTTTCATTTATTTGTAAATAATATTTTCCAGCCCAGAAAGTTCTGAAACTTTGCAAATCACTTTACTATAACTTATGTCTTCATTGCAGTAAAAAGGGCATATACGTAACTTCCAAATGCCAGATTTAATCCCAGTCTATTTCCCTGCCTTCACTATGGGGAGATAAGGTATGCACACCAGTCACTGGTGTGCATACCTTATCTCCCCATAGTGATGTTTTTTTAGGTTTTTGCACCCAGTTCAGACATAGAATGGAGTTTCAAACGTTATTTCTTATTTATTTCCCTGCCTTCAGCTGAATGTGCTCAATTGGAGTACAGATGATGGCAGTGATGGGTCAGGCAGGCCCTGTCTCCTCTTCTGATTGTTCTGTTTATGAGAACAATTTCCTGCAGAAGCTTCTTCCTAGAGCCAGTGAGACGCAGGTGCTGAGCTGCCCCATCACTGCCATCATCTGTACTCCAAATAAGTACATTCTGATATCAATGCCGCTGAAGGCAGGGAAATAGATTAGTGTAAAATCTGGCATCCGAATGAGTAAGTGCCGATAGCAATGCAAAGGAAAGCAGAAAGTAGGCTGGGGAGAAGCAAATATAATTGTAATTTTTCTACAGGAATGAAGATGAATAGAAATCTAATGAAGTGATTTGTAAAGTTTACATGCTACACAAAATTTGATTTATATTATCTATATAAATACAGTACATATATGATATCATAATATATATATATATATATATATATATATATATATATATATATATACTAGCTGTAGTGCCCAGGCGTTGCCCGGGATAGCAACTGTCACTGTTTCTCTCCCAGTCTCTGTCTCTCTATCTCTTTGTCTCTTTCCCTGTCTAACTGTAGGAGGGGAAAAATCGCAATAGGGTCTTACCCGGTATGAGGGTAGAAGAGCAAGAAAGAGATACACTCACCTGGTGAGGTTGTGCCAGTCACAACCCCCTATAATAGCTTGTGAGTGTCGGGCGGTTTAGCAGCGGTCCCGGAGAAAAGTTTGTAATATATAAATGAAGTGAGAACCGGTTTAAATGCCGCGCTAAAAACCACAGACGTTGTAGATAAAAAGATTTCCTTTTATTTTACAGTTCTACGCGTTTCAGAGACATCTCCGTCTCCTTCCTCAGGAAAAAGAAATCATATTCAATATGATTTATTTTTCCTGAGGAAGGAGACGGAGATCTTTCCCTGTCTGTCACTCTCTGTCTGTCTCTTTCACTGTTTGTTTCTTTCCCTGTCTGTCTCTTTTTATGTGTCTGTCTGTTTCTCTGTCTGTCTCTTTCCCTGTTTGTCTGTCTCTTTCCCTGTCTTTCTGTCTGTGTGTTTGTCTCTCTGTCTGTCTCTTTCCCTGTCTGTTTCTTTCCCTGTCTGTCTCTTTGTATGTGACTGTCTGTTTCTCTGTCTGTCTCTTTCCCTGTCTGTTTGTCTCTTTCCCTGTCTTTCTGTCTGTGTGTCTGTCTCTCTGTCTCTTTCCCTGTCTGTTTCTTTGTCTGCCTATCTTTTTCCCTGTCTATCTCTTTCTCTGTCTATTTGCCTGTCTCTTTCCCTGTCTCTTTGTCTGTATGTCTCTGTCACCCCCATGCTTCACAGTAGGTATGGTGTTCTTTGGATACAACTCAGCATTCTGTCTCTTCCAAACACAACAAGTTGTGTTTCTACCAAACAGTTCTACTTTGGTTTCATCAGAACATATGACATTCTCCCAATACTATTATGGATAATCCAAATGCTCTCTAGCAAACTAAAGATGGACCCGGACATGCAGTGGCTTAAGCAGGGGCTCAGGGACTCAGATACTGCAGTGCCAGACGTGTTCTTTTGCTTAAGCCGGAACATGTATGGAGACACTAGTCGTCTGCATTGCTCAGGTGGCTTTTGGCCATTCTTCCACACAAACACTCCTCACATCCTGCAGGTCCCGGCTCCTTCTATGAACTCTGAGCTTTAGTTCCTTCCATACATTTTCTATTGGTTTCAGCTCTGGTGCACGGCTTAGTCATTCCAGCAGCTTTATTTTCTTTTTCTGAATCCAATTCAGAGTTTCCTCGGCTGAGTGTTTGGGATCATTGTCTGCTGAAATGTCCACCCTCATTTCATCTTCATCATCCTGGTAGATGGCAGCAGATTTTTATCAGGAATATCTTGGTACATTTGTCTGTTCATCCTGCCGTCAATTATATGAAGTTTGCCAGTGCTGTATACTGAAAAACAGGCCCCAACATGATGTTCCCACCTCCACATTTCACGGTTGTTGGTGTTTTTTGGGGTGATTTGTCTTTTGGCCTCCAAAGAGTTCAATTTTAGTCTCATCTGACCAGACTATATTCTCCCAATATTTCACAGACTTGTCTAAATGTTGATGATACATTAAACGCTCTTGAACCTGCTTTTTGTTCACCAATGGAGTCTTGCGTTGTGATCATGCATACAGGCCATGAAGGGGGAGTGCATATTTTTCTGTGAAACAATTGTACCGGCTGATTCCAGGTCTTTCTGTAATTCTCCACAGATGATTCTTGGCTCTTGGACAACTCTCTTGATAATTCTTTTCACTCCCCTGTTTGAAATCTTTTGGGGAGCACCTGGTCGTGGACGGTTTATGGTGAAATTACATTCTTTCCACTTCTGGATTACGGCCCCAACAGTCCTCACAAGAACAATGACTTAATGATAAAATGTATAATTGGTGGAGGAAGGTTGAACTAGATGGACCTAGGTCTTCTTTCAACCTATGAGACTATGTAACTATGTAACATTCAATAGTTTAGAAATTCTTCTGTAACCAATTCCATCAGTATGTTTTGCAACAATACATTTGTGATAGTCTTGAGACAGCTCACTGGTTTTACACATCATGATATGTTTCTTGTGTGGCAGCTTGATAATGAGACACCTTTATATAGGTCATTTTTCACTAAGTAACAGGATTGATTTCTAATTATTGATAGATTTCAGCTGGTGTCATGACTTTCCATGGCTTTAAGTACCTCTCTTTTTTTACGTCTTCAATACTTTTTCCCTATGTCATTTCTCATTATTATACAAAATTGAAGTTCTTTGATTCTTTGCCTGTGTAGATTGGATGGGTTGTTACCGACATCTGTTGAGAAATTCATGTCGATAGCACCTTGAGAAATATATTTGGTGTTGCGTTCAATACTTATTTCCCCCACCGTATATATATTGGTTACATGACATTCATATTACTATGTATATTCTCCACCATATACATAGAATATAATATCCTTTGAACTATCTAACACATTCAGCTGCTAATTAACTAATTTTCAGCTTAGGTTATCACACGGAAACTTGACTACAGAAGTTTTTAATTCCTTCAAGATGTTACCGAGGCTTCCTTGAAGGATAATGCACAACTTCATTTGATTTTTATTAATAAGCAAGTTTTCGAGACGGCTAATTTGAAATAGTTTAGATATCTGCAGGCATCATGTCTCATTTAGTCGGGAGCTTTGCATGAGAAAGTCTGATGCTTTTCCCCGTGCTTTCTCTAATTAACTCCTTCACCCGTGACACTACCCGGGCAATGATTTGCACATGAATCTCTGGATGTGACCCTGAGTTTTGTCAAGCTTTTAAAATGTCACGTATGAACGAATATTATGGAAAAGCAGCTTTTATCACATGGAGGGAAGTTGTCCAGCTCCGGGGCAATTACAGACTGTCCAATGACTTTGTACGTTACTTTCTTAGTAGTCGTATGGTTGAAGGTTAATGCAAATCGGGGAGGGACTACACTAATGATATTCCTTGAGATACGCCCCGAAAAGCATAGGTAAGTAAAACTTTCATATAAAATCCCAAGGTTTTTCAAGGGCAAAACATGTACCGTATTTTTTCGGTTTATAAGACGCACTGGATTATAAGACGCACCCCAAATTTAGAGCAAAAAAGGGTGGAAAAAAATGGGGTCCGTCTTATAATTCAGTGGTGTCGGCAGCGGTGGTGGAGCGGGGTCACAGGAGACAGGGGCGGTGGGTGTCCCAGAAACTCTCGGCTGTGCTGGTGCTGCGGCGGCGGCTGGGGCAGCTGTGCAGGGGCTCGGGCTGCGGCTGCAAGTGGTGAAGGCTTCAAAGAAATGACACGCCGGGTGCCATTTTCCTTAAATCTGCTGATGGGAGATGAATGGGCCGGAGGCGATGCGTGTGCCGATGAAATCTTGCGCCAATAGCTCCATCTGCGCACGTGCCGACTCCTGGCGCCATTATTTGAACTCCTCACCGTCTGCCCCACAGCACCCATGCAGCTGCCCCAGCTGCCGCAGACCCCACACAGCCGCCCCACCACCAGCTGCTGCAGATCCCGCACAGCTGCCCCCGCACCAGCTGCCAAAGACCCCGCACAGTCACCCCAGCCACCGCAGACTCTGCACCAGCCACCGCAGACCCCACGCAGCTTCCCCAGCACCAGCCTCTGCAGATTCCTCACAGCCGCCCCAGCACTAGGCGATGCAGATCCAGCACAATTTCCCTTGCACCAGCCACCGCATACCCCGCACAGCTGCCCCAGCACCAGCCGCTGCAGACCCCGCACCAACCACAACAGACCCCGCACAGCTGCCCCAGCACCATCCGTTGCAGACCCTGCACCAACCACCGCAGATCCTGCACAATTGCCCCAGCACCAGCCGCCGCAGACCCCGCACCAGCCACCGCAGACCCCACACAGCTAACCCAGCACCAGCCGTTGCAGACCCCGCACCAACCACAACAGACCCCGCACAGCTGCCCCAGCACCATCCGTTGCAGACCCTGCACCAACCACCGCAGATCCTGCACAATTGCCCCAGCACCAGCCGCCGCAGACCCCGCACCAGCCACCGCAGACCCCACAAAGCCGCCCCAGCACCAGCCGCTTCAGATCCCGCACAGCTGCCCCAGCACTAGCTGCTGCAGATCCCGCACAGCTGCCCCAGCACTAGCCGCTGCAGATCCCGCACAGCCATCCCAGCGACTGCAGACCTTCACTGCACCAGCCATCGCAGACCCCTCACAGCTGCCCCAGCACCAGCCGCTGCAGACCCCACACCAGCGACCATAGACCCCGCAGAGCTGCCCCATCACCAGTTGCCGCAGAGCCTGCACAGTCGCCACAGCACCTGCACAGCCACCGTAACACCATCCCAGCCACTGCAGCCACTACATAGATGCCGCAGCACTCCCTTGGCTCCTGTGACCTCTCTCCACCACCCCCCGGTAAGCTACATTCAGATTATATGACACTCCCCTCATTTTCCTCCCAAATTTTTCGGAGGAAAAGTGCATCTTATAATATGAAAAATATGGTAATTTCAAATAGTGTTGATCCAGAAAAGTGATACATTTCCTTCTAAACTGGAAATCATACACCATCTAATATAGTTAGTGAGTGACGTCAGTTCTCTAAACCCAGTGTCCCAAGAATTGGACAAGTCCAATTGGCAAAAGCATAAAGTTCCAGGGACTTATGAAAACCACAATGTTTTTAAATGAACTGTGTTTCCTCGAAAAAAAAGCCAGTCATATCATTTTTTGCTTTGAAAGATGTGCTAGGGCTTATTTTCAGGGGAGGTCTTATATTTTTCCATCATTTATTCTTGAACAGAAAAGTAACATTTATTCAAATCTCATCACATTCTGGAACATCAAAATTTTGTGTTCCTCCTATTACTGGCTCAGATGCACATTCTCTTATCTGATCTGCTCTTCTCATGGTGTAGAACCCGTCCTATAGTGGTGGGTACAGACCATATTTACAAAGGGTTATACATTTTTTATTCTCTATGTACTGGTAAGTACGGAAAGCAGACACCCCCTAAAAGAATTGCCCTTACCAGATCCCAAACAATTAGAGTTGGCAAGTGAATGGGCTCTCACATACAGATAGGCGTCATTGTCAGGTCCCCCTGCGTTCTACAGCGGTTGGCTCCCCCTGGTGACTGGAAGCAGTATCACTCACGCGGAGTGATGCCGATACTCGATCTGTTTGTGAGAGCTGCAGTACAATGCTGCTTGATCTTACAGCAACGCAGATCTCTGTGTGAGAGGCCATCCACCATCGGCACTTACCATCTGTAATTGTTTGGGGTTTGGCGAGAGTGATTTTTTTGGGGGGAGAAGGTGTCTGCTTTCTTTTGGGGGTGTCTGTTTTCTTTTGGGGGTGTCTGCTTTTTTTTGGTTATGTCTGCTTTCTTTTGGAGGTGTCTGCTTTCTTTTGGGGGTGTCTGCTTTCTTTTGGTTATGTCTGCTTTCTTTTTGGGGTGTCTGCTTTCTTTGATGAAGAGTCCTGCTGAATTCTTTAACTGTCTTAGCTGCTTGAATACTTCCTTATGGAACCACAACTAGGGCATATTTTTGGAGATGGGCTTATATTTTAAGCATACTCAAAAAATCCCAAAAAATCCTACAAGGGCTTATTTTCGGGGAAGGTCTTCCTTCAGAAAAGCAGGGTACTTGAGATCCCTCTGTTATACCCCTTGGATTATGAGGGTTGTCTCACTAAGAAAACTCCAATCTGTGTGTGAGAGCTACAGTACAATTCGGCTAGAATGGCGAGGGAACTGACTACGATGCAGATCTCTGTGTGAGAGCCCATCCACCATTGGCACTTGCCAACTGTAATTGTTTGGGGTCTGGTGAATGCAATTTTTTTTGGGGGGGGGTCTTTCTTTTGGGGGTGTCTGCTTTCTTTTGGGGATGTCTACTTTCTTTTGGCGGTGTCTACTTTCTTTTGGGGGTGTGTACTTTCTTTTGGGGGTGTCTGCTTTCTTTTGGGGATGTCTGCTTTCTTTTGGGGGTGTCTGCTTTCTTTTGGGGGTGTCTGCTTTCTTTAGGGGGTGTCTGCGCTCTTTAGGGGGTGTCTGCTTTCTTTAGGGGGTGTCTGCTTTCTTTGATGAAGAGTCCTGCTGTATTCTTTACCTTTTTTAGCTGCTTGGACACTTCCTTATGGACCTGCAACAAGGGCTTATTTTTGAAATAGGGCTTATATTTTCAACATACTCCAAAATACCCAAAAATCCAACTAGGGCTTATTTAAGGGAAAACAGGGTACTCGAGGTCCCTCTGTTATACACCTTGGTATAAGAGGGTTGTCTCACTAAGAAAACGCCAATTAAGACATATTCTCATTACAAAGAGGTGACACGGGACACTGGCTATTTGGGAGTCGTTATGTATTGAATGGACAGTCAATGATTGGATTAGCCACCATATGATGCTACAATGTTCCAGATCCCTGTTCTTGGGATTGTGATATCCCGACCTCAGGAACATTGGGGGTCTAACCAGTCGGACCCCAGAGATCAGTAATTTATTCCCTATGCAATGATTTGGGAATAATTCTTTAAAATACACAAACCGGAACTGTTACCCTCTCTCAGGACCTGCCCATGAGGTCCAACACTCCCATTTCTAGTCTTCCAATCCACATAGACCACTCGCAGACACTCTAATCTCGCACCTTGCTGACCATAAATGTGCTGGAATTAATTTGAATAATATTTACCCTTAAGTTTACACTACAAAAATATTAATGAGGTTAATATATGAAGGAGGTGTATAAGTAAGAAATGTCTGATTAATAGGAAACCCATCAATTACTATAAAAAGGCTCACGTTCACAGGTTTTCTTGTTGCAATGGACAAGTCTAGATGGAACAGAGTTTGCTCCATTCAGTAAATGAGGCCAAAACAAACAACCGAGCTGGGAAATATAACATTTTCTTAGAATTTGTAAGGTCAATAGGAAGAAGCTGTTAGTGAACAGATTGTGCAGGACCCTGAGCTCATTTAAGTACAGTACAGTGAGCTCCTATGTACCGTACAAACCATGAGCTCCTAGGTACAAACTGTGAGTTCCTAGATACAAACCGTGAGTTCCTTGGTACAAACCGTGAGTTACTTGGTACAAACCGTGAGCACCAAAGTACAAACCGTGAGCTCCTAGGTACAAACCATGAGCTTCTAGGTACAAACCGTGAGCTCCTAGGTACAAACCATGAGCTTCTAGGTACAAACCGTGAGCTCCTTGGTACAAACCGTGAGTTCCTAGATACAAACCGTGAGCTCTAGGTACAAACCATGAGCTCCTTGGTACAAACCGTGAGCTCCTTGGTACAAACCGTGCGTTCCTAGGTACAAACTGTGAGCTCTTAGGTACATACCATGAGCTCCAAAGTACAAACCGTGAGCTCTAGGTACAAACCATGAGTTGCTAGGTACAAACTATGAGCTCCAAAGTACAAACCATGAGCTTCTAGGTACAAACTTTGAGTTTCTAGGTACAAACCGAGTTCCTAGGTACAAACCAAGAGTTCCTAGGAACAAACCATGAGCTCCTATGTACAAACTGTGAGCTTATGGATTCAAACCATGAGTTCCTAGGTACAAACCATGATCTCTTTGGTACAAACCGTGAGCTCCTAGATGCAAACTGTGAGCTTGTACATACAAATCATGAGTTCCTAGGTACAAACCGTGAATACCTAGGTACAAACAAGTGAGCTCATAGGTACAAACTGTGAGTTCCTAGGTACAAACAAGTGAACTCTCAGGTACAAATCATGAGTTCCTAGATACAAACAGTAAGTTCCTAGGTACAAACCTTGAGTTCCTAATTGCAAACAGTGAGTTTCTAGGTACAGACTGTGAACTCTTTGGTAAAAAACATAAGTTCCTAGGTGCAAACTGTGACTCCTAGGTACACGCCATTAACTCTTCTTAGGTACAAACCATGAGTCCCTAGGTAAAACCATAAGCTCCTAAGTACAAACTGAAAGCGCCTAGGCACAAACCATGAGCTATTAAATGCAAACCGAGAGCGCATATATCTTAACCTTGAGTTCCTAGGTACAAACTGATCTCCTTTAAGTATGGTAGATTTCCACATTAACACTTCACATGTAGCATACACAGCGCTGACAACCATGAACAGCAGAGAATAACGAATCTGTCAACAACCGATGCATCAGGAAATACGTTGTTTCCATAGAGGGAATAATGTCAATTGCCAAACTGACAATAGTGCTTTCCCACAGTGACACCGGCTCTATTATTTAACATCTGTCAGACAATAATATGAAGCTGGGGGTAAACAGCGCTAAATTGTGCGACAATTAATATGCACATAATTTGTAACAAGTCTCATGATGAGGATGAATCATTCTGTCACTGCGTCTGCCCTGGTGAGATATTGATATACAGGGAGCTCATTTCTAGCTTTCTTCAGTCAATTAATACATTTATTTCTGCTGATTGCTTCGCCAATGGCTTATTCCAGACTGTAGGTATTAAGTGTGTTGAAAATATTTTGCTATATAAAATAAAAAGAGATCGCAACGTCTTCTGTTCGGAGCGGAGAATGGTTAATAACCTGGACCTGGCACGTTCTCCTTTTATGCAGCGTTAAGACATTCAATTCAGTGACGGGGATGTGGTCAGGAGGAAGTCCAAGGTCAGAAGCCAGGAAGTCACAACAGAAACAGGGGAGGACAGGCAGAGATGAGTAAACAGCAGTCTGGAGTCGAGAGACCTTGGTCTCTCAACTCCAGACTGCTGTTTACCCATCTCTGCCTGTCCTACTCTGTTTCTGTTGTGACTTCCTGGCTTCTGACCTGATCTGATCTGAACTGAACACTGAGCACCACGGGAGCCAACAGCACAACTGTAACCAGGAAGTACGACTGGCGGTGTCCTGAGGAAACACACTCCCTAGTGAAGCAGAGCAATCACCGGGAATGAGAATCATCTGTGTGAGCACCTCCCTAGACCAGCATGAAACCCAGTGCTATGAAACAACCAGCAGAGCAATCATTCTGCAAAACGCTCTGCACCATAAGCAACATATACCGGCTCTGCAGGAGAGCATAGCAGATCAATACAGAATGTTCTGTACATAGGAATCCTGACAGTTGTCACAATGAGTCAGTCCATTTAGGTCTTTTTTCTCTATAAAAGGGTATCTCTATATTAAAAAGCAGCTTTCAAATTTTTCCATTGAAAGGTAACTTCTCCATCTGCAGCTTCTTCACTGATTTTGTAACAGTTTTTATTTTTCTCATATACCTTTCCATTCTAAAGTTATGCCCTTTGGTGATAAAGGTAAACATTTTCACTTTAACCAACTGGGTGTATAGCACAGAATTTGTATGTGGGCGTGGCCATGTTTTGATTGGTCAGTATTACAATAGTAAAAGTAAACGCCCACGAGCAGTTCTGTGTTATACGCCCAGTTGGCTGAAGGGAAAATTTGCACCATTATTTCTCTGAGGCATAACTTTGGAACGGAGGGGCGGAGAAGAAAAAGAAAAACTGTTCCGGAATAAGTGGAGCAGCACCTCTTGGACAAAATACTAGGATTAAATTTTAAAAATCCTATTTAAAGGAGCATTCCATTCCAAACTGATACACTGTGTTATTGTAACACTCAACACCGGTGTAGAGGCAGCAAACAGGATTAGTTGCCCCCACTGGTCCACTGGGGGGACCCGGGCTTACCCCTTAGTGGGAGGGACTTAACTAAGCTCCCACCGCAAGGCAGACGCCAGGTACCACTCCCAGGGCAGTTACGGGGACTGTGGCTGCTGACCCCCAGAGCATGTGACGGACTCAGAAATAGCCGGGTACAGGTGGGGTGATTGAGGGAGGCAGGACAGGTGGGTACTTACAGGAATGGTGGGCACGGCAGGGATAGACAGGTATGGGAAGGCAGGTACTGGAGATGGACACAGGGATAACAGGGCAGGAGCACAGGACTTAACAACTAGCTATGTAGCAGACTGGAGACTGACTGACTAACTAGAGGTATTGTGCAGGCACCTCCCCTAATGGGAGGGTGCCTTAAATACACAGTGCTGCTCAGCCATAGACTGAGAGGCACTTCTTGGAAATAGTGCACCGACCCTTTAGGAGGAGGGCCAGTGCGCACGTCTTAGGTGCAGTCCCGGGAATCCTGTGCGGCATATACAGGGCCCGGGGGGGGGAAAGCGAGGAGACAGCAGCACACGTGGATGGCTGAGGAAGTACGGGGGAGGAGATCACCCTGCTGGTTCACTGCAGAGACGCCGGCACTACAGTTATGACTAGTGCAGTACCTGGTAAGTTCCCTTAAAGGGGTTTTAATTGGTTGTTCTAAAAAAATAAATGTATCTAAATCATCTGAATAATTTGACATAAGACGACAACTCAGGGAATTATTTTAAAAGTTTTCTTTCAAAAATAAAAAATAAATCCCAGCAAATATGATTCATATCAACTTCTGCATATTTGATGGGTACAATACACTTGTTTTCCATGCGTAGATCTGAATAAAACGCCGTGAAAGTGCTCCGCTGAGAGCGTCATCATTTATTAAAACAAAAATGTCCGCAAAGCTTCTACCGAGCGAAATCTAGATGTCTGTGTGGTTTTGATGCCAGTATCAGTGTCACACAGGGGACGGGACGGCTATCTGCACTCATCATGTGGCTGGAATAAAAGTCCAACAATACTGATTTGTTTTCGTCTTTTCTTTTTACTAGAGGATTGTTTAACTCACTTGTCAGATTGAGGCTAAATAAATCACAATCAGAAATAAAACCATTATTATACTGCAGCCCTGGAACGTAAATCCCTCAAAGCTCATTCAATTAATATTGCTTGATAGTATGCAATTAATGCTGCCATACACTGATCAATTAATGGGACCTAACAGTGGTAAATTATGTGTGCCATATACTGCTCAGCTACAGCTACTATTGTCACGATGACTTTGGGGTAGTGAGGAACCAGTGCTCCTAAGCTGTCCCTCCAACAAGAAGACCCTATCCTATTCCTAACCTCAGGGATACTTCTGATGGTGGAGAGGCCTGAGTCTTTTTCCTGGCCTGTGACATATATTGCTCAGCTGCAGCTACTATTGTCATGATGACTTTGGGGTAGTGAGGAACCAGTGCACCTAAGCTGTCCCTCCAACAAGAAGACCCTATCCTATTCCTAACCTCAGGGATACTCCTGATGGTGGAAAGGCCTGAGTTTCCTTCCTGGCCTGTGCCATATATTGCTCAGCTACAGCTACTATTGTCATGATGACTTTGGGATAGCGATGAACCAGGGCTCCTAAGCTGTCCCTCGAGCTAGAAGACCCCATGTTATTGCTAACCTCAGGGATACTCCTGATGGTGGAGAGGCCTGAGTCTCCTTCCTGGCCTGTGCCATATATTGCTCAGCTACAGCTACTATTGTCAAGATGACTTAGGGATAGCGTAGAACAGGGGCTCCTAAGTTGTCCCTCAAGCTAGGGGACCCTATGCTATTCCTAACCTCAGGGATACTCCTAATGGCAGACAGGACTGAATCTCCTTCCTGGCCCTGCTCCTGAACAATCCTGAACTGATTCCCTTTTCCCTTAACCCAGAAAGAGGAACAGGATAGGAGTGTATAGAAAACCACAGGTAGAGACAGATAAGGGAAAAAACAAAACTGTCACACAACACACACACATAAAGTTAATGACAATACAAGAATATTTAGGAAGAAAAACAAGATCAGGAAGGAAGCAGCAAGACAACAGGGGTACACTCCACATCCACACCAAGCAATAATCACAACTCTCACCAGAGAGGCCGGAGCACAACACCTCCAGACCAACATAGAATAAGCTATAGTTGGAATAGGTAGAAGGATTCCACCAGCATAAATAGGAGGGGAGCAGATGTGATAGGTCTCCCCACAACATGTGATTAAAGGAGGAAACAGACTAGCCAAGATTAACTCTTGCTAACCTGCCTATGAATCAGCACACAGCAGGTCGACGCCTGAGTCTGCCTGTGTTGATCTCAGACAACACAAAAACCATAGGGCAGAGTGACAAAATCTGGAATCTTAGTATAAAAGCTAGAAAAGAGAAGCGCTGATAGGGTTTTACCAGATTAAACACACGGTTAGCAAATGGTAAATGCACTCACCAATTGAGGTTGTGAGAGGTCACAACCACCACAGATAGCATGAGATAATGGCGGCTGCTGCGGCCCCATGTGTTTCAGACTTCAAAGTGGAGAGGGACAAGGGGTTAAACCCGCGCAATCCGCCAGTAATGCAGAAGGAAATGTTGATAAATAAATAAAACAATCTTTTATTCCATAGGTCTACGCGTTTCAAGGTCTAAGACCTCTTCTTCAGGACCAGTAAATCAACACCCTGTGTTGTGTTGATTTATTGGTCCTGAAGAAGAGGTCTTAGACCTTGAAACGTGTAGACCTATGGAATAAAAGTTTGTTTTATTTATCAACATTTCCTTCTGCATTACTGGCGGATTGCGCGGGTTTAACCCCTTCTCCCTCTCCACTTTAAAATCTGGAATCTTATAAGACAGTCGGCGAAGTTTGTGCAAAACTCCGTGTGACAA
The DNA here is from genome assembly GCF_048569485.1 of Anomaloglossus baeobatrachus. NCBI lineage: Eukaryota > Metazoa > Chordata > Amphibia > Anura > Aromobatidae > Anomaloglossus > Anomaloglossus baeobatrachus. Next base: position 28,666,497 of record NC_134360.1, on the reverse strand, counting down.
CTATAAAGTATAATATCACAGTGAAATAGTCAAAATGTGTTGCAATAGCACAGAGTTAATTAAACAAAAATCACAAAATGATAGCAGCTGCCACTAGAGGGAGCTCAATGAAAATGGACCGTACACCAAGCGCAACAATAATGCAGTATGTAGTAGGCTCCTGAGTTCCCTCTAGTGGTGGCTTCAGGTAGAGAGTGTGATACTTTTTAAATCTATATTTGTACAAAGGATTTGGATCAGGGAAGTTACTAACATTGGAAAGAAACATTAAGAAATAATCAGCAAAAAATTGGGGGCCTGAAAACCACATGGTGATAAATAAAATAGGCCTTCACATTAAGACAGGTAGCCATCATCTTTGAAGATTGGAACAAAACATTGGCCAAAGCCATACAGAGTCCATGGGCTCTGACTGGGATTCGAACCCACAACCTTTCGCATTCCAAGCGAGAAGCCTACCACTAGACCAAGGAGGGAAGTTTCACTTTAAGACTCTGGAAGATTATTCATTGTGTGTTTTCTCAAATGTCTAATTGTCAAATACTTTATTGGAAATTTGGAGAAAGAGAGTCTGTTTGTCTTCACCACACGCAGCAGATATTTGAGATACTTGGGTCTCGGGATTAAGCATCCTGTCGTCTTTGGTCTTTCATTTGAATTTTCATTCCTTTGCGGAGATTGATAGAAATAAAACTTAAATGGAGAACACATTTGAGACGCCGTCGGTGAAGAATATGTTGTCAGCCTAATGAAAAGATATCAATTTTCTCCACTTTATTCAATAAATCGTGAGACATTTTGTAAATGGATTGGATTAAAAAGGAAACACAGACTCCCGGAGAGGAACCATCTCGGGGATTGAAACTTCTTTGGCACATGGGAGGAAAGAAACCTTTTAAGTTGTTTTCAGATCTATAAATCTAATACAAAATACTATATAACCGTCTCTAAAACCAAGATCACCCATGGTTTTTGGGTGAGAACAATGTGTAGGATCGAAAGGGACCATATTGTTCTCATCATTTGTCCTAATGTCTCGGGAACATCCGGTTAATTTAGGATTGAGAATGGTAAAGTTACAGAAGACAAACAATATGGGTCATTTAGGAACCTAGATGGTAACCAAACTGTGTCCGCTCAACCCTACTATTATCCATCACCTATTCTTCCTATGTTCTACTTCTACTAAATACAAAGTCAACAAATACTTAAAGCTGTAGACCTGCTAGGTCATAGATGGAGAAACTATGAGGACCTAAAAAATACACTACTCACAAAAAGTTAGGGATATTTGGCTTTTGGGTGAAATTTCAGGATGATCCTAAAATTCCCTCTAACCTTTTCAGGTGAACTTAATGTGACCTTCTCTAATCTTTTGGATGTTCAATGTTTCAGGATCTTTTACACAACTTACTGTTCTCTAACAAGAAGCTTAATGGCAAAATTCACAACAGGTGTTTGATCCATGAATCGCCCAATAAATTTTGGGGTTCAGTTACAATTGGTATTAATCAGTCCTCCTCATCATGCCGGTCACATTTTGGCATCAAAAGACCAAGACAACACCTAAGAATTGATCAGCAGGGCTGCGCCATTGCGAGGCTTCCAGCCGGATGTTCTCAAACAGAAGTGGATACTGAGCTTAGCGTGTCACAGAGTATCACCAGAAAGTTGTACAGAGATACAGAGAGACTGGAAGAGTCACAGAAAGGCAGAGAAGTGGCCACTGAGCGTAGAGTGTCACAGCGTGTCACCAGCAGGTTGTACAGAGATACAGAGAGACTGGAAGAGTCACAGAAAAGCAGAGAAGTGGCTACTGAGAGTAGAGTGTCACCAGCAGGTTGTACAGAGATACAGAAAGACTGGAAGAGTCACAGAAAGGCAGAGACGTGTCCACTGAGCGTAGAGTGTCACAGAGTGTCACCAGCAGGTTGTACAGAGATACAGAAAGACTGGAAGAGTCACAGAAAGGCAGAGAAGTGTCCACTGAGCGTAGAGTGTCACAGAGTGTCACCAGCAGGTTGTACAGAGATACAGAGAGACTGGAAGAGTCACAGAAAGGCAGAGAAGTGGCCACTGAGCGTAGAGTGTCACAGAGTGTCACCAGCAGGTTGTACAGAGATACAGAGAGACTGGAAGAGTCCCAGAAAGGCAGAGAAGTGTCCACTGAGCGTAGAGTGTCACAGAGTGTCACCAGAAGGTTGTACAGAGATACAGAGAGACTGGAAGAGTCACAGAAAAGAGAAATGGCTACTGAGTGTAGAGTGTCACAGAGTGTCACTAGCAAGTTGTACAGAGATACAGAGAAACTGGAAGAGTCACAGAAAGGCAATGAAATGGACTTCCTTTGGTCACATCACACACTGATGACCACTTCATTATGAACAATGCCCTTCAGAACTGGATGATAAATACCACACAACTCCAGGCACATTTAAGGGAGGTAAGAGGCAGCCCACTGTCACATCAGACCATTTGAAACTATTTACATTAGCGTGGTTTGCATGCTAGATAATCTGCAAGGTACCTGACCATATCACCAGGCACTGGTGTCAGCTGTGCAGGAGGAGGGACCAGTAGGCCTCAGTACTGTTCACTGATGAAAGGCGATTTGCACTGAGCAGAAATGTTGGCTGCCAATGATGTTTGAGACGTCAAGGAGAGCTCTTTTCATCAGCCACTGCTGTCACCAGATGAGCCTTTGGTGGTGATGGTGTTACAATGTGGGCCAGTGCGTCTAGTCAGTACAGAATGGCCCTACACTGTGTGAATGGTACAGTGACAGCCCCTACAACTGGAGTAATATCATTAATCCAGTCATTGTGCCCCTACATGAACAACACGAGCCTAATCTCATCTTCATGGACGTCAAAGCTCCAGATCATCGAAGTTTCCGCCATGTACACAAATTTCAATATCCACCACTTTATAGAAAGTTATATAAGCACTAAAGAGACAAAAAGCCACATACCGAAGAAAGTAACAGAACATTCAATGCACATCCACATCTTCCGCAGTTAGTAAGCCTTAGGAAATGGAACATATGTTTAGTTTTATGTTGTCGGTTCAGATTTCTGTTTAATGTGCAGTTGTGTGCAGGCAACAAACTCTATTCAACCCGCTTAGAAGGACGAATACATTTTTGTTCCTTGAACTATCACACGCTCGAATGAAAACATATAGTAGCAAGATAGTGAAGTAGAAGAACGCCCCTAGTGGCCAAATATCATGTCAGTAGACTGTAGGTTTAAAAAGGTTAGTCATTTATTCATGGAGAAAACAGTAGGTTAAGCTTCCACTGAGGGAACGTGTAACATTTTATATGAACATCATAGACGTACAGTTAGGTCCAGAAATATTTGGACAGTGACACAATTTTCGCGAGTTGGGCTCTGCATGCCACCACATTGGATTTGAAATGAAACCTCTACAACAGAATTCAAGTGCAGATTGTAACGTTTAATTTGAAGGTTTGAACAAAAATATCTGATAGAAATTGTAGGAATTGTACACATTTCTTTACAAACACTCCACATTTTAGGAGGTCAAAAGTAATTGGACAAATAAACCAAACCCAAACAAAATATTTTTATTTTCAATATTTTGTTGCGAATCCTTTGGAGGCAATCACTGCCTTAAGTCTGGAACCCATGGACATCACCAAACGCTGGGTTTCCTCCTTCTTAATGCTTTGCCAGGCCTTTACAGCCGCAGCCTTCAGGTCTTGCTTGTTTGTGGGTCTTTCCATCTTAAGTCTGGATTTGAGCAAGTGAAATGCATGCTCAATTGGGTTAAGATCTGGCGATTGACTTGGCCATTGCAGAATGTTCCACTTTTTTGCACTCATGAACTCCTGGGTAGCTTTGGCTGTATGCTTGGGGTCATTGTCCATCTGTACTATGAAGCGCCGTCCTATCAACTTTGCAGTATTTGGCTGAATCTGGGCGGAAAGTATATCCCGGTACACTTCAGAATTCATCCGGCTACTCTTGTCTGCTGTTATGTCATCAATAAACACAAGTGACCCAGTGCCATTGAAAGCCATGCATGCCCATGCCATCACGTTGCCTCCACCATGTTTTACAGAGGATGTGGTGTGCCTTGGATCATGTGCCGTTCCCTTTCTTCTCCAAACTTTTTTCTTCCCATCATTCTGGTACAGGTTGATCTTTGTCTCATCTGTCCATAGAATACTTTTCCAGAACTGAGCTGGCTTCATGAGGTGTTTTTCAGCAAATTTAACTCTGGCCTGTCTATTTTTGGAATTGATGAATTGTTTGCATCTAGATGTTAACCCTTTGTATTTACTTTCATGGAGTCTTCTCTTTACTGTTGACTTAGAGACAGATACACCTACTTCACTGAGAGTGTTCTGGACTTCAGTTGATGTTGTGAACGGGTTCTTCTTCACCAAAGAAAGTATGCGGCGATCATCCACCACTGTTGTCATCCGTGGACGCCCAGGCCTTTTTGAGTTCCCAAGCTCACCAGTCAATTCCTTTTTTCTCAGAATGTACCCGACTGTTGATTTTGCTACTCCAAGCATGTCTGCTATCTCTCTGATGGATTTTTTCTTTTTTTTCAGCCTCAGGATGTTCTGCTTCACCTCAATTGAGAGTTCCTTAGACCGCATGTTGTCTGGTCACAGCAAAAGCTTCCAAATGCAAAACCACACACCTGTAATCAACCCCAGACCTTTTAACTACTTCATTGATTACAGGTTAACGAGGGAGACGCCTTCAGAGTTAATTGCAGCCCTTAAAGTCCCTTGTCCAATTACTTTTGGTCCCTTGAAAAAGAGGAGGCTATGCATTACAGAGCTATGATTCCTAAACCCTTTCTCCAATTTGGATGTGAAAACTCTCATATTGCAGCTGGGAGTGTGCACTTTCAGCCCATATTATATATATAATTGTATTTCTGAACATGTTTTTGTAAACAGCTAAAATAACAAAACTTGTGTCACTGTCCAAATATTTCTGGACCTAACTGTATGTGCCGAGAAGGTTCTTGGAGGAACGATGGCTATGAAGGGAGAAGCGCACAATAGCGCAAAACGTTAATGTGGGAGATGGATATACAATAGGTTATGCTCACCTGGGATGAACACCACAGAAGAGAAGGCTCTTGGAGCTAAAGCCAAATGTATCCATAGGTCAACATTTACAGGACAAAATAATGCCCGGTGCATTGACATTATCTACACAGCACTCCTCCTAGGGCTTCTTACACAGTTCCATGCAAAATTTACTTCCAGGACTTACAATTGAACTTCACAGAAGTCAGCTAATCTAAGTACTCCAGATTCCCCAACTTGGGTGAACTGGTGCTAGGTGTCCTACCAAGAGGTATGACCCTTCTAAGCCTAGAGATCAGTTTGAGCGCAATACCAGTTCATGGCTCCAAACTTGAAGCGTGGGTGGTGTCCTGGAAAGTGATCTAGCAGGCCACTTTCAGATTCCCAGATTCCCAAGATCGAGAAGGTCTAACTAAGAAGTTAGTCCCTCCACTGACTGGAACCCTCACCTTTGGGCCTAATATGCTCTTAGAGACGTTCTGCGTCCATAAACCCAACTATTAGTTTCCTCGCTACCTCAGTTCATAGATCCAAACCTGATGCATGGTGCCCTGGAAAGCAATCTAGCAGGCCAATGCCAGATTCCCCAGATTGAGAGGGTCTAACCAAGAAGTCAGTCCCTCCACTGACTGGAGTCCTTACCTTGGGCCTAATATGCTCTAAGAGAAGTTCTGCGTCCATAAACCCAACTATTAGTTTCTGCGCTACCCCAGTTTATAGATCCAAACCTGATGCGTGGTGTCCTGGAAAGTGATCTAGCAGGCCAATGCCAGATTCCCCAGATCGAGAGGGTCTAACCAAGAAGTCAACCCCTCCACTGACTGGAGCCCTTACCATGGGCCTAATATGCTCTTAGAGAAATTCTGCGTCCATAAACCCATCTATCAGTTTCCGCGCTACCCCAGTTTATAGATGCAAATCTGATGCTTGGTGTCCTAGAAAGTGATCTAGCAGGCCAATGCCAAATTCCCCAGATTGAGAGGGTCTAACCAAGAAATCAGTCCCTCAACTGACTGGAACAGAGAAGTTCTACGTCCATAAACCCAACCTGGCTTATCTCAGTAAGTCTAAAAAGCATCACCCGTCATGGAACTTTGTGAGAAGTTCAAGAGGGGTGATGTCAAGTTTGCCACGTCTCTCAGTCCCACGCTTGGTAAAACTTCTAGGACCTCAACATTTGGTCTGAACCTCGGGGGCGTCAACTAGGCCAGATGTTATCCAAATCCAGATGAGTGGCTTCTGGATAATACAAATGTACTGAATATCCTTTAACATTTAACTTTTTTAGTGGTTAAGGAAGCAAAGAAGAAAATTTATTATACATCCTGACTGTATACTTTTTTTTACATTATGGCCAAAGTATGTCATAGCCTTCAGTCGGAGGTACCCCGTATATACTGGCGTATAAGACGACTTTTTACCCCCTTAAAATAATGGCTACAGTGGGGGGTCGTCTTATACGCCGGATATACGGGGGGGGTGTGTGTGTGTGTGTGTGTGTGTGTGTGTGTGTGTGTGTGTGTGTGTATATATATATATACACTGCAGCGTCCAGGGGAGGTGGGGGCAGCAGCTCTGGAGCACAGGGGAACGCTGCGGGCTGCAGCCTTTGATCTCCTGCACCCGCTCATATAATATGCACAGCCGCTGTCCATCTCCAATGGTGCTGAAATCGCACGCAGTGAGGGGCTGGGGCAGCGGTGCATATTATATGAGCCTGCGTCCCAGTGTGATCGCACATGCCCCCCCTGTGTTAGATTTGGCCCCCAGGCTGCTGCTCATTCTAAAATAAAAAAGCTTTACTTACCCCTGCAGCGTTTCTCCCCGTGTCCCTGCTTCCACTGTGATCAGGCAGCAGAGATCTCAGGCTGCTGTGCCGATCACATGACCGCACTGAGAACCAGGAAGTGGAAGAACAGAAGCACGGAGCCAGACAGGAGGGAGCTCAGCGCTGCAGGAAGTAAGGAAAGAGGGTTTTATTTTACTATGGGCAGCAGCCTAGGGGCCATATCTGACACAGGGGGACTTGTGCGATCTATAGGGGCCATGGGCAGCACTATGGGGGCGATATCTGACACAGGGGGACTTGTGCGATCTATATAGGGGCCATGGGCAGCACTATGGGGGCGATATCTAACACAGGGGGACTTGTGCGATCTATATAGGGGCCATGGGCAGCACTATGGGGGCGATATCTGACACAGGGGGACTTGTGCGATCTATATAGGGGCCATGGGCAGCACTATGGGGGAGATATCTGTGTCGCCCTGAGCAAGCCAGGGGTCACAGGTCACACACCACCACACCCCACATCCCAGGTAGGCACACCTAAGCTGAACCAAAAATCCTTGTTGCCTTCCTCCAGGAGTCTGATGATGCACACCAGGGGGTGGGCCAGGCGGTTGGCTCCGCCCACCAAGGAGCTCACAGCTCTGGAGGCAGGAAGTGTCAGGCAGATTAGCCCAGGCAGGGCTTGAGTAGAGAAGCAGATGAGCCCAGGGTGAGCCTGTGTCAACAGCAGAGTAGCCCAGGCAGGGGCTAGAGTAAACAACAAAGAAGTGAAAGTGAGGAGTAAAGGAGGAAAGCAAGTGAGGTGACAGAGCAGAGAGTGTGCCAAGCCTGAAGGTCCAGCTGAGTGCAGGGCCAGAACAGCAAGGTCAGCGACGGCGGTGACTGTCTGGAGTGGGACAGTTCGGAAGTTCCTGGAAGGACCCCGTTGGCTGTGTGCCCGGTGGTCTGGAGCAGTGTTCCGAAGGACAATCAGCACCAGGGCAGGGGCCTCTCGGACCCCGGCAAGGCTAGGAGTCGCCAAATTTGCCGAATCCGTCAGTGAAGGGGACGTAGATTCCCCCAACAACCAAGTCCCGATTGAAGGCAACAGCCCAACCCGTACAACAGAGGCACCGCCACCGCCAGGGCACCAGTCTCTGAGGGCCAGCGCCTGCGGGCAAAGTGTAGTGCTCCTCCGGCCCAGCTTGAAGCCGGGGAGCGGGTTACCGGTGGGGACCCATCGCAACCAACCGTACATACAGGTGCAAGGAAGAGGGACATCACCGTCACCTACCGGGAAAGCAAAGCAGCCGTCTGTGGGACCATCCTACCAGCCGTTTGGTTTACCGTACAAACTGTGTCCAAGTCTCAGGCTGAGTGAGTACCACAGTGCCGCAAGGCACAGCGCTGTCCCCGCGTCCCTGCGCCCACCAAGCCCTGCACCTCCCAAGCCATCACCGGGTCCCGGGATCACCAACCCCTACCCACGGAGGGGCAACACAACACCTGGCTGCTCCCCATCACCATCCCCGGGATCCCCGCATAGAGCAGCGGTGGTGCTACACATCACCACAACCGTGGGTGGCGTCACGGACATTATCCCAACATCCCAAAACCCCCCTTTCACTCACGGGCGAGGAGTGTCGCTCGAGAAACCCCGGTATCCGGCCCACCGCTCGAGCCACCACTGAGCAGCTGCCGGACCCGAGCAGAAGGGGTGAGCGCGGTGTGCTGACACCCTCCTCCCCGCCCGCGACAACTTGGCGTCACGAACAGGATCTTACCGCTCTGCCGTCTGGTAGAGGTGCGCCTTGTTACCGCCGGAGGTATCCGGCAGAAAAATTTCAGAAGCCGCCATCTTTGGCGCGAAAAGTTCCCGCTCGAGCGTCTTCTCGAGCAGTAGAGGCGCGAAGGCCAAAACCCCGCCCCGAGAGAGGAGGGGCCGGAAAGAGCTAAGGGGGACGCGATGGCGGCTGGCCGCATGTAGCTGCGGCTATAAAAGCAGGGACGCCAGGACTCTGCAGCGATATTGGGTTCCTGGAAAAACCTCGTTACCAAGATGCAGGATCCAACCCGCAACGAGGAAGCCCCCGCGCCCAGCACGGCGACGTGGTTGAGGGACCGGACCGTCCCGCTGAGTAACCGTCTGCAGGCCCATATGCAACTCCTCCTGGAGGAGTGGGAGACCGACATGGCGGACGTAGTGGCTGCTATGTGGAGACGCGAGGCAGAAGAGGATTTGGAGGAGCGGGTAAGCGACCCACGCCCCTGTATTCCTGAAGGATCGGCCGCTGCGGCTGAGGGGCCCGGCCGGCTTCCGCTCACCCTGCCTCTCTCCCCGCTATCCGTGATAGCTGCTGCCGCCCCGCCATTAGGCCCGCTACCTGCCCAACCGGTAGCGATACCCTGCCCGGCCGCTCCGGCGGACCAGCCGGCTACAGACGTCCAGGACGGCCCTGAAATGCACCAAGGGGAACCGCTAGAACCACGGCCCCTTAACAGCGTGGTGCCTGAAGTCCCAGTAGAGACTGTGCCAGACCCTGAGCCCGGGACTGTGGCTTGGATGAAGGCCCGGGTGATACTATTCCACCAACGCCAGCAGGATCAGATCTTTCGGATGCTGGAGCAGTGGACCAACGAGGTGGAGGAGCTGATTACAACTGCCCCGATGGGCGAAAGGGGAATAGATGTAGCAGAACCGACTGGTGACCCACGTCCCTATGTCCTACCTGGACCGGCCGCTGCGGCTGAGGGGCCCGGCCTAGTCTCGGCCTATGCATCGCCCTTGCCGTCACTGATGGGGCGCCTCAACATAAGCTCGCCTACTCTGCTGCTCCATGTTACTGCAGATGGGGATGAAGTGGTGGATGCTGGAGGCCAGGAGGCTGCGGCAGCTGGCGGCAACCCGCCTGACGCAGAAACAAGAAATGACGACTCCTGCCCCAGCTCCGGGCCCGCTGTTGCGGCTGAAGGAGCAATTGAGCGTTCCCGCTATGTGGGGGACCCTGTGGTTTATCATACTCCGCGTACCGGTGGAAATGGGTACCGGGTACCCCTGTCACAGCAGGCATGTCAGTGCATGTTTGGGGTGCTGGTGGCAGAGGATGGGTCCACCTCAGTAGAGGAACTGGAGTAGGGCAATGGATGCCCGCAGCACCGTCCCCGTTGGGACCACCTGTTTGGTTGAAAAGTTTTGAAAGTTCTGATGATAAGTGAAAATGATTGCCGAGTGTTCACCTGATTCACCGTGTGATTTGCAACCGGCAGGAGCCGGCACCGTTGTCCCCGTGGGGACCGTTCAAAAAGTTTGCATGGGAACTATCCATGGACAAGCCCGTGAACTTTGCAGGGCAACCACAAACGTTAGTGGCTTGTAAATATGTTGGGTACCGTTACCGTTTCCGCAGGCCGCCTCCGGAGAGGCAGGTTGGATGGAGGGCCCTGAGCAGAGAAGGCCAGGGCCCAGCCACCAAAGGAACCGGTGGCTACCCTCTGGAGGGGAAGGACAGATCCCGCTCGGGTACCGTGTGCTGGACTGTGGGTCAAGGGGTGCTGCCTGGGCTTTAGGGGCAGCATCAGGGCCAGGTTACTTGGGTGGGAGAGAGCGGAAACCGTGACCATATACCGTTGAAACGTTAAAAGTAAATGTGCCTCCCGTCTTGGGAAGAAGTTATTAAAAATGTTATGCATGTTGTTTAACCCTGTTATCCCCTTTTTACAGAAAAATAAAACCGGTGTAGGACGGCAGCCCGCGGACGGTCTGCGTTTTGCTAAGGGGGAATGTGTCGCCCAGGCAAGCCAGGGGTCACAGGTCACACACCACCACACCCCACATCCCAGGTAGGCACACCTAAGCTGAACCAAAAATCCTTGTTGCCTTCCTCCAGGAGTCTGATGATGCACACCAGGGGGTGGGCCAGGCGGTTGGCTCCGCCCACCAAGGAGCTCACAGCTCTGGAGGCAGGAAGTGTCAGGCAGATTAGCCCAGGCAGGGCTTGAGTAGAGAAGCAGATGAGCCCAGGGTGAGCCTGTGTCAACAGCAGAGTAGCCCAGGCAGGGGCTAGAGTAAACAACAAAGAAGTGAAAGTGAGGAGTAAAGGAGGAAAGCAAGTGAGGTGACAGAGCAGAGAGTGTGCCAAGCCTGAAGGTCCAGCTGAGTGCAGGGCCAGAACAGCAAGGTCAGCGACGGCGGTGACTGTCTGGAGTGGGACAGTTCGGAAGTGCCTGGAAGGACCCCGTTGGCTGTGTGCCCGGTGGTCTGGAGCAGTGTTCCGAAGGACAGTCAGCACCAGGGCAGGGGCCTCTCGGACCCCGGCAAGGCTAGGAGTCGCCAAATTTGCCGAATCCGTCAGTGAAGGGGACGTAGATTCCCCCAACAACCAAGTCCCGATTGAAGGCAACAGCCCAACCCGTACAACAGAGGCACCGCCACCGCCAGGGCACCAGTCTCTGAGGGCCAGCGCCTGCGGGCAAAGTGTAGTGCTCCTCCGGCCCAGCTTGAAGCCGGGGAGCGGGTTACCGGTGGGGACCCATCGCAACCAACCGTACATACAGGTGCAAGGAAGAGGGACATCACCGTCACCTACCGGGAAAGCAAAGCAGCCGTCTGTGGGACCGTCCTACCAGCCGTTTGGTTTACCGTACAAACTGTGTCCAAGTCTCAGGCTGAGTGAGTACCACAGTGCCACAAGGCACAGCGCTGTCCCCGCGACCCTGCGCCCACCAAGCCCTGCACCTCCCAAGCCATCACCGGGTCCCGGGATCACCAACCCCTACCCACGGAGGGGCAACACAACACCTGGCTGCTCCCCATCACCATCCCCGGGATCCCCGCATAGAGCAGCGGTGGTGCTACACATCACCACAACCGTGGGTGGCGTCACGGACATTATCCCAACATCCCAAAACCCCCCTTTCACTCACGGGCGAGGAGTGTCGCTCGAGAAACCCCGGGATCCGGCCCACCGCTCGAGCCACCACTGAGCAGCTGCCGGACCCGAGCAGAAGGGGTGAGCGCGGTGTGCTGACACCCTCCTCCCCGCCCGCGACATATCTAACACAGGGGGACTTGTGCGATCTATATAGGGGCCATGGGCAGCACTATGGGGGCGATATCTGACACAGGGGGACTTGTGCGATCTATATAGGGGCCATGGGCAGCACTATGGGGGCGATATCTAACACAGGGGGACTTGTGCGATCTATAGGGACCATGGGCAGCACTATGGGGGCGATATCTACCACAGGGGGACTTGTGCGATCTATAGGGACCATGGGCAGCACTATGGGGGCGATATATAACACAGGGGGACTTGTGCGATCTATAGGGGCCATGGGCAGCACTATGGGGGCGATATCTGACACAGGGGGACTTGTGCGATCTATATAGGGGCCATGGGCAGCACTATGGGGGCGATATCTGACAGGGGGACTTGTGCGATCTATATAGGGGCCATGGGCAGCACTATGGGGGCGATATCTGACACAGGGGGACTTGTGCGATCTATATAGGGGCCATGGGCAGCACTATGGGGGCGATATCTGACACAGGGGGACTTGTGCGATCTATAGGGGCCATGGGCAGCACTATGGGGGCGATATGTAACACAGGGGGACTTGTGTGATCTATATAGGAGCCATGGGCAGCACTATGGGGGAGATATCTGACACAGGGGGACTTGTGCGATCTATATAGGGGCCATGGGCAGCACTATGGGGGAGATATCTAACACAGGGGGACTTGTGCGATCTATATAGGGGCCATGGGCAGCACTATGGGGGCGATATCTGACACAGGGGGACTTGTGCGATCTATATAGGGGCCATGGGCAGCACTATGGGGGCGATATCTGACACAGGGGGACTTGTGCGATCTATAGGGGCCATGGGCAGCACTATGGGGGCGATATCTGACACAGGGGGACTTGTGCGATCTATAGGGGCCATGGGCAGCACTATGGGGGAGATATCTGACACAGGGGGACTTGTGCGATCTATATAGGGGCCATGGGCAGCACTATGGGGGCGATATCTAACACAGGGGGACTTGTGCGATCTATAGGGGCCATGGGCAGCACTATGGGGGAGATATCTAACATAGGGGGACTTGTGCGATCTATATAGGGGCCATGGGCAGCACTATGGGGGCGATATCTAACACAGGGGGACTTGTGCGATCTATAGGGACCATGGGCAGCACTATGGGGGCGATATCTAACACAGGGGGACTTGTGCGATCTATAGGGACCATGGGCAGCACTATGGGGGCGATATATAACACAGGGGGACTTGTGCGATCTATAGGGGCCATGGGCAGCACTATGGGGGCGATATCTGACACAGTGGGACTTGTGCGATCTATATAGGGGCCATGGGCAGCACTATTGGGGAGATATCTAACACAGGGGGACTTGTGCGATCTATATAGGGGTCATGGGCAGCACTATTGGGGAGATATCTAACACAGGGGGACTTGTGCGATCTATATAGGGGCCATGGGCAGCACTATGGGGGCGATATCTAACACAGGGGGACTTGTGCGATCTATAGGGACCATGGGCAGCACTATGGGGGCGATATATAACACAGGGGGACTTGTGCGATCTATATAGGAGCCATGGGCAGCACTATGGGGGCGATATCTAACACAGGGGGACTTGTGCGATCTATAGGGACCATGGGCAGCACTATGGGGGCGATATATAACACAGGGGGACTTGTGCGATCTATAGGGGCCATGGGCAGCACTATGGGGGCGATATCTAACACAGGGGGACTTGTGCGATCTATAGGGGCCATGGGCAGCAGCATGGGGGCGTTATCTAACACGGGAACGTGTGCAATCCATAGGGGACCATAGGCAGCACAGGGGAACGTGTGCCATCACAAGGGGGCTATATTCAATATAAGGGGGCCATATCCAGATTAAGGGGGCTAATTATAGGATGGGGGGCTATGAGGGACATATACCCTATATGATTTGTTAGAGGGACACTGGCATTATAAGATGGACCCCATTTAACATTAAAAAAAAAAAATTCTCTTTTCCTTCACCAAATTTGGGGGTGCGTCTTATAATCAGGTGCGTCTTATAAAGCGAAAAATACGGTATATATCATACAGCAGGGGTCGGGAACCTATGGCTCGCGAGCCAGATATGGCTCTTTTGATGGCCGTATCTGGCTCGCAGACAGGGCTCCTACCTGTCTATGGGCAAATGCCGGGGCCCTGGAGAGCCGGGGGGCCCACTCGGCCTCGTCAGTTCTCCTGTCCCTTGGCCGGGGCCCACTCGCCTTTATAGTGCTGCTGCCCCCGGCCGAGTTCCGGGGACCGCAGTCCTCGGCAGCAATCTGCGGCGCCATCACTTTAAGGCGCGCAGACATCCTGTTTTGAATTTCATCTGTGGGCGGAGCTACCGCCTTCTCAGTCCCACAGATGAAGGAGGCGAGCTTCTGTCCGGCGCTGTGTGGGCCCCCTCTCCACCGTGACCTAATCGGGTAAATGCCCTCCCCGCCTCCCCATTATGGGCCCCGGTGAGCTGCTTCTAACCCCCCAGATGTATGCCCTGCCAATCCCCCCCCCCGCCGATGCCGCGGGTGCTGTACCCGCCGAGCCGCGGGTGCAGGCCCCACAGAGCAGCAGAGTTGTGTGTATTTGTCTGTATGTAGCAGAGTTGTATGTGTTTGTCTGTATGTAGCAGAGTTGTATGTGTTTGTCTGTATGTAGCAGAGTTGTATGTGTTTGTCTGTATGTAGCAGAGTTGTGTGTGTTTGTCTGTATGTAGCAGAGTTGTATGTGTTTGTCTGTATGTAGCAGAGTTGTATGTGTTTGTCTGTATGTAGCAGAGTTGTGTGTATTTGTCTGTATGTAGCAGAGTTGTATGTGTTTGTCTGTATGTAGCAGAGTTGTATGTGTTTGTCTGTATGTAGCAGAGTTGTATGTGTTTGTCTGTATGTAGCAGAGTTGTATGTGTTTGTCTGTATGTAGCAGAGTTGTGTGTGTGTGTTTGTCTGTATGTAGCAGAGTTGTGTGTGTTTGTCTGTATGTAGCAGAGTTGTATGTGTTTGTCTGTATGTAGCAGAGTTGTGTGTGTTTGTCTGTATGTAGCAGAGTTGTATGTGTTTGTCTGTATGTAGCAGAGTTGTGTGTGTTTGTCTGTATGTAGCAGAGTTGTGTGTGTTTGTCTGTATGTAGCAGAGTTGTATGTGTTTGTCTGTATGTAGCAGAGTTGTATGTGTTTGTCTGTATGTAGCAGAGTTGTGTGTGTGTGTTTGTCTGTATGTAGCAGAGTTGTGTGTGTTTGTCTGTATGTAGCAGAGTTGTGTGTGTTTGTCTGTATGTAGCAGAGTTGTATGTGTTTGTCTGTATGTAGCAGAGTTGTATGTGTTTGTCTGTATGTAGCAGAGTTGTGTGTGTGTGTGTGTTTGTCTGTATGTAGCAGAGTTGTATGTGTTTGTCTGTATGTAGCAGAGTTGTGTGTGTGTGTTTGTCTGTATGTAGCAGAGTTGTGTGTGTTTGTCTGTATGTAGCAGAGTTGTGTGTGTTTGTCTGTTTGTAGCAGAGTTGTGTGTGTTTGTCTGTTTGTAGCAGAGTTGTGTGTGTTTGTCTGTTTGTAGCAGAGTTGTGTGTGTCTGTTTGTAGCAGAGTGTAGTACCATTGTTTCAGTCCAGATGTGGCTTTATACAGCAGGGAGGAGCATTCCTTGCTGTACTAAGTGAACATTGGAGCGATTGATCTGTCAATGGCCCTTTAAAAACATATTGTACGGCTCTCGCGGAATTAAAATTAACATGTTGCAATCAAAGCAGACTTTTTTTCATTTGGGAGCGGGGTAGTCTTATACAGTGAGTATATCCCAAATTCTATATTTTTAGGGCAGAAGTTGGGGGTCGTCTTATACGCCCAGTCGTCTTATACGCCGGCATATACGGTATACATCATGGAATACTCCCAACTTAAACCTCTGATGGAAAGTAAAATGTGAACAGCGCCTACTAGAAACGTAACTAGGCTAAGACATGTCACTGGTTATCTACATATTAGTACCCCTATTACTGTATCGGGAAGGTATGGGGACGTACCAAGTGAAGGGTGAAAGAAAAAGGAAACCTTGTGTAAAGGGAAGGGGGAGATGGTGACCCCTGACCAAGCCTACCACTGGCCCTTGACTTCCCTCACCACCCTAGATTGGTTCCGCACCTATGCGCTGAGCAGGATACCTGACCCTGGCTGACCCGGAAGTAGATCCTAGGTAGGGAGTGGATGGGATGAGCACTTAGTCAACCCCACTTAGCCTAAAAAAGACACAGGGATGACAAACAGGGGAAAGAAAATAATTAACTTCTCTTCAGATGCCTCAGGGAGAGGAACTGCAACAACAACAAAGTTTCTCCAGATGAATACAAGCTGACTGCTTGCACTGAAGACTTGTTAAGTGTATTAGACCTATCACCAGCACAGAGTAAGGGGGAATGAGGTTATAAAGATACAATGGGAGGTGCTGAAGAAAAACAGCTGAAAGGATGAGGAACTCTGCATGGTCCTAAAGAGAAAGGGATGAAAACAAAGCAGAGGAGATGCATAGGATACCAGACACACCAAGCAGGAATAATAGAAGGTCAGGGAGCAGTTTGCGCAGCCACACACTATGACCTTCTATAGCCGGACTCTACAGGACTCTCTGTCACCTATGATGCACCCGAAACATTAGCATAGGAGAGCTCAATATACTAAACTCATATTTTTCTATCCCTGGATAATTGGGTTCCTTAATTATTTTTTTTTGTCTGTAGAGCTTTTTTTGAATAATCCCTTTATTTAGATGGGTCCTCAAATGGCAAAATGATCAATTTAGGGGAAATGAGGTATTACCCTTTCTAAAAAATATAGAGAGAATTTCTGTTCTGTAAAGTAATAGACATTCTTGGTGGCTGATATTGAGGGTCCTATGGAGATAGCGGGAAACCGGGACCCCTAAGCTGACCCTCAGATTAGGGGGACCTGTGCTATCCCTATTCTCAGCGATACCCCTAATAGTGGGGTTGTCTTAGGCTGCTTTCACACCTCCGGTTTCTGCAATGCGGCACAATCCGGCACTTTGCAGGAAAATCGCAACCGTTTTTTTTTGCTGCCGGTTGCGTTTTTTCTGCATAGACTTTAATTAGTGCCGCATTGTGCCGCATGGCCTTGCGTTCCATCCGGTTTTTGCCGCATGCGGCAGATTTAGCCGATGCGGCGACCGGATGGAACGTTGCCTGGCACGTTTTTTCGTGTGGCAAATAAAAACGCATCGCGCCGCATTCGGCCGATGCGGCGCATTTTTCAATGCATGCCTATGGCGGCCGGATGCGGCGCGATGCGGTAAAAACCGCATCCGGACGCCGCATGCGGTTTTTGCCACTGCGCATGCTCAGTAGCATGCCGCAAGCGGCAAAAACCGGACGGGCCGCATGGGAAAAACTTATGCAAACGATGCGGTGTTTTCACCGCATCCGTTGCATAGCTTGCATAGCCGGATTGAGCCGCACAGCTCAAGCCGGATGTGTGAAAGCAGCCTTAGTCTCCTTCCTGGCCCTGCTCCTGACCAGTACTGATCATTTACCCCCTCCCCATGGGGTAGTCAGCACAGGAGGGTGATTTAACCAACAGAAATAGACAAACAGGGGAACCAAAACTCACATAACGCATACACAGAGGTATAAGACAATTAAAGATAAGGAGGAATACAAGAGCAGGGTGGAAACAACAGGATGATGTGTAAACTCCACAACAACACCAAGCACAAAGCAACACTTTCTCTAGGAAGTCTGGCAAACCACAACTCAGAAACCAACACAGCATAAACTATAGTTGGCGTAGGTAGAAGATTTCCTCAAGCCTAAAAATGAGAGGAGCATAAATGATTGGTTTTCTTACAACATATGATCAAAGAAGCCTAACAAGCAGGATATCAGAGGTTAACTCTTGCTAGCCTGTCTATGAATGAGCAAACAGCAGGTTGATGCCAAGGTCCGCCTGAGTTGATCAGAAACACCAGAGAAACCATCAGGCGAAGTGTCAGAACCTGCAATGTGAACAGAGCCTAACACCGCCATGACAGTTGGCAAGATTTGTGCAAATGAGGAACTCCCCTCTATATGAGGAACTCATCTCTATATGGTCAACTCCTCTCTATATGAGGAACTCCTCTCTATATGAGGAACTCCTCTCTATATAGGGAACTCCTCTCTATATGAGGAACTCCTCTCTATATGAGGAACTCATCTCTATATGGTCAACTCCTCTCTATATGAGGAACTCCTCTCTATATGAGGAACTCCTCTCTATATGAGGAACTCCTCTCTATATAGGGAACTCCTCTCTATATGAGGAACTCCTCTCTATATGAGGAACTCCTCTCTAAAGGAGAAACTCACCTCTATATGGGGAACTCCTCTCTATATGGGAACTCCTCTCTATATGACGAACTCCTCTCTAAAGGAGAAACTCCTCTCTATATGGAGAACTCCTCTCTATATGGGGAACTCACCTCTATATGAGAAACTCCTCTCTATATGGGGAACTCCTCTCTATATGGGAACTCCTCTCTATATGACGAACTCCTCTCTAAAGGAGAAACTCCTCTCTATATGGGGAACTCCTCTCTATATGGGAAACTCCTATCTATATGAGGAACTCCCCTCTATATGGAGAACTCCTCTCTATATGGGGAACTCACCGCTATATGAGAAACGCCTCTCTATATGGGAAACCCCTCTCTATATGAGGAACTCCTCTCTATATGACAAATTCCCCTCTATATAAGGAACTCCTCTCTTTATGGGAAACTCCTCTCTATATGAGGGACGTCTCTATATATGGGGAACTCCCCTGAGGAACTCCTCTCTATATGGCGAACTATTTTCTATATGAGGAACTCCCCTCTATATGAGGAACTCCTCTCTATATGAGGATCTCCCCTCTATATGAGGATCTCCCCTCTATATGAGGAATGCCTCTCTATATGGGAAATTACTCTCAATATGGGAAACTCCTCTCTATATGAGGAATTCCCCTCTATATGAGCAACTTCTCTCTATATGAGGAACTCCTCTCTATATGAGGAACTCCTCTCTATATGAAAAACTCCCCTCTACATGAAGAACTCCTCTCTATATGAGGAACTGACCTCTGAAGGAAGAACTCACCTCTACAGGAGGAACTCCCCTCTATATGAGGACCTCCTCTCTTTATGGGAAACATCTCTCTATATGGGAAACTCCTCTCTATATGGGAAACTCTCCTCTATATGAGGAACTCCTCTCTATATGGCGAACTCACCTCTATATGAGGAACTCACCTCTATATGAGGAACTCACCTCTATATGAGGAACTCACCTCTATATGAGGAACTCCTCTCTATATGAGGAACTCCCCTCTATATGGTCAAGTCCTCCCTATATGGGAAACTCCTCCCTATATGGGGAAACTCCTCCCTATATGATGAACTCCTCTCTATATGGGAAACTCCTCTATATGAGAAACCCTCTCTATATGAGGAACTCCCCTCTATATGAGGAACTCACCTCTATTTGAGGAACTCTCGTCTATATGAGGAACTCACCTCTATATGAGGAACTCCTCTCTATATGAGGAACTCCCATCTATATGAGGAACTCACCTCTATATGAGGAACTCCCCTCTATAAGATCATCTCCTCTCTATATGGGGAAACTCCTCCCTATATGGAAAACTCCTCTCTATATGAGGAACTCCTCTCTTTATGAGGAACTCCCCTCTATATGGTCAACTCCTCTCTATATGGGAAACTCCTCTCTATATGAGGAACTCCTCTCTTTATGAGGAACCTCTCACTATATGGGGAACTTTCCTCTATATGAGAAACTCCTCCCTATATGGGGAACTCCTCTCTATATGGGGAACCCACCTCTATATGGGGAACTCCTCTCTATATGGGGAACTCACCTCTATAAGAGGAACCTCTCTCTATATGGGGAACTCCTCTCTATATGGGGAACCCACCTCTATATGGGAAACTCCTCTCTATATGGGGAACTCACCTCTATATGGGAAACTCCTCTCTATATGAGGAACTCCTCTGTATATGAGGAACTTCTCTCTATATGAAGAACTTCTCTCTATATGAGGAACTCCTCTCTATATGGGAAACTCCTCTCTATACGAGGAACTCCTCTCTATATGGGAAACTCCCCTCTATATGAGGAACTCCTCTCTATATGAGGAACTCCTCTTTATATGAGGAACCTCTCACTATATGGGGAACTTCCCTCTATATGAGAAACTCCTCTCTATATGGGGAAGTTCTTTCTATATGGGGAACTCACCTCTAAAGGAAGAACTCACCTCCATATAGAGAATTCCTCTCTATATGGGGAACTCACCTCTATATGAGAAATTCCTCTCTATACGGGGAACTGACCTCTATATGAGGAACCTCTCTCTATACGGGGAACTCCCCTCTATATGAGGAACTCCTCTCTATATGAGGAACTCCTTTCTATATGGGAAACTCACCTCTAAAGTAGGAACTCACCTCTATATGGGGAACTCCTCTCTATATGGGGAACTCACCTCTATAAGAGGAACCTCTCTCTATATGGGAAACTCCTCTCTATATGGGGAACTCACCTCTATATGGGAAACTCCTCTCTATATGAGGAACTCCTCTGTATATGAGGAACTTCTCTCTATATGAAGAACTTCTCTCTATATGAGGAACTCCTCTCTATATGGGGAACTCCTCTCTATACGAGGAACTCCTCTCTATATGGGAAACTCCCCTCTATATGGGAAACTCCCCTCTATATGAGGAACTCCTCTCTATATGAGGAACTCCTCTTTATATGAGGAACCTCTCACTATATGGGGAACTTCCCTCTATATGAGAAACTCCTCTCTATATTGGGAAGTTCTTTCTATATGGGGAACTCACCTCTAAAGGAAGAACTCACCTCCATATAGAGAATTCCTCTCTATATGGGGAACTCACCTCTATATGAGAAATTCCTCTCTATACGGGGAACTGACCTCTATATGAGGAACCTCTCTCTATATGGGGAACTCCCCTCTATATGAGTAACTCCTCTCTATATGAGGAACTCCTTTCTATATGGGAAACTCACCTCTAAAGTAGGAACTCACCTCTATATGGAGAATTCCTCTCTATATGGGAAACTCTCCTCTATATGGGGAACTCCTCTCTATATGGAGAACTCCTCTGTATATGAGGAACTCACCTCTATATGAGGACCTCTCCTCTATATGGGAAACTCCCCTCTATTAGAACATTTTCTTGGTCTTGGAAAATGAGTTTTCGAAAAGAAACAACAAAGCATTTTCCAGACTGGAGATGTTCTAGGACTATTTTAGAATAATGTGACTTTACCCACTGAGCAGTTGTAGCAGTGTGCGGTGCGGTGACAAGCTGTAGATGAGCCGCGCTCCATTACAGAAAAACGCTAATGAGAAGGATTGCGCTAATTCCGATGCACCTGTTGTTCCGAGGGTGACGACCTGACCTCTTTTTTGCAATTCCAATCTGATATGCCTCATGGGATTGAAGGTAAATTAATGTAGATGAGGGGCGGAGGGGAAAAAAAAACTTTTGTCAGAACTATTGTGGCAGATGTGGCAGACAGCATGCCCTAAATCACGCTCTGCTTAAGGCAAACTGTGCAGGAGATGTGGCAGGAGTAATCAACTCGTGCAAAGCTGCTGAAGCAAAATTCAATAAAGCAATGTACTGCAGAAATGTCTTAAAAATATTTTATGAAGTGTCTGCAAAATTACATTGCTAGAACACAGGAACCGGGAGACGACTGAGGAGAGGATAGGCAATTTTTGGAGGGAAAACGCTAATTTACTCCTTCCCGAATAAGGATCAGTATTAGGCTGGTGATTGATTAACGCCTCATCCACACCTCGTATTGATATACGGCGGCGCTGACTAATCACACGTCCTCCTTTCACTCCATTGTAGGTGCCTTCTGATTTATCGGACTCTATACTTCCACCAGGACCTAGCACTGGAGTTATCAGCGTTAAGCTGTCACCTCACCGGGAAATATATTGCCTCCATATAACCATATTGGCTTATGGACCTGATATTTTAGCATGTTGGCCATACAGAACAGGATAAGAAAACACTACATCAAAATTCATTATTGTTGGTGATATGCTCATAAATACTACCAGAAATTACTCACATGCTCATAAAACCAGGTCGGAGATATGAGTTTTTGCCTCTATCTCAGAAGGTCAAGGTGTTCTGCATCATTTTTTGAGCAAAATATTGAATATTACCCAACTGGAAGGTGTATCAGCTTCCGATATGTCATGAATAAAGAAGGTCAAGGTGTTCTTCATCAGTTTTTGAGTAAAATCTTGAATATTACCCAACTAGAAGGTGTATCAGTTTCCGATATGTCAGGAATAAAGAAGGTCAAGGTGGTCTTCATCAGTTTTTGAGTAAAATCTTGAATATTACCCAATTGGAAGGAGCACCAGCTTCCAATATGTCATGAATAAAGAAGGTCAAGGTGTTCTTCATCAGTTTTTGAATAAACTCTTGAATATTACCCAACTGGAAGGAGCACCAGCTTCCGATATGTCAGAAATAAAGAAGGGCAAGGTGTTCTTCATCAGTTTTTGAGCAAAATCTTGAATATTACCCAACTGGAAGGACCACCAGCTTTCGATATGTCAAGAATAAAGAAGGTCAAGGTGTTCTCCATCATTTTGGAGGAAAATAGTCAAGGTATTCTTCATCAGTTTTTGAGCAAAATCTTGAATATTACCCAACTGGGAGGAGCACCAGCTTCCGATATGTCAGGAATAAAGAAGGTCAAGATGTTCTCCATCAGTTTTTGAGTAAAATCTTGCATATTACCCAACTGGAAGGAGCACTAGCTTCCAATATGTCATGAATAAAGAAGGTCAAGGTGTTCTTCATCGGTTTTTGAGTAAAATCTTGAATATTACCCAACTGGAAGGAGCACCAGCTTCCGATATGTCAGGAATAAAGAAGGTCAAGGTGTTCTCCATAATTTTTGGAGTACAAGCTTCTGATATGTCAGGAATAAAGAAGGTCAAGGTGTTCTTCATCAGTTTTTGAGTAAAATCTTGAATATTACCCAACTGGAAGGAGCACCAGCTTCCGATATGTCAGGCATAAAGAAGGTCAAGGTGTTCTTCATCAGTTTTTGAGTAAAATCTTGAAGATTACCCAACTGGAAGGAGCACCAGCTTCCGATATGTCAGGAATAAAGAAGGTCAAGGTGTTCTCCATAATTTTTGGAGTACCAGCTTCTGATATGTCAGGAATAAAGAAGGTCAAGGTGTTCTTCATCATTTTTTGAGTAAAATCTTGAATATTACCCAACTGGAAGGAGCACCAGCTTCCGATATGTCAGGCATAAAGAAGGTCAAGGTGTTCTTCATCAGTTTTTGAGCAAAAGTCTTGAATATTACCCAACTGGAAGGAGTACCAGCTTCCGATATGTCAGGAATAAAGAAGGTCAAGGTGTTCTCCATCAGTTTTTGAGCAAAATCTTGAATATTACCCAACTGGAAAGACCACCAGCTTCCAATATGTCAGGAATAAAGAAGGTCAAGGTGTTCTCCATCATTTTTGGAGCAAAATCTTGAATATTACCCAACTGGAAGGACCAACAGCTTCTGATATGTCAGGAATAAAAAAAGGTCAAGGTGTTCTTCATCAGTTTTTGAGCAAAATCTTGCATATTGCCCAACTGGAAGGACCACCATCTTCCGATATGTCAGGATTCGGTAAAGGTGTTCTCCATCATTTTTTGAGCAAAATCTTGAATATTATATTACCCAACTGGAAGGACCTTCCAATATGTCAGGAATAGAGAAGGTCAAGGTGTTATCCATCATTTTTTGAGCAAAATCTTGAATATTGCCCAACTGGAAGGAGTACCAGCTTCTGATATGGCAAAAAAAAGTTGTGACTTCACCTACTTACTATAGCATTGATATATTGGGCACAAGCAACTAATGTATTCGGAGGCCCAATCTTTGGATTTTTGATTATTATTTCCAACATATATCCCAACTCTCAGATCTCATGGCCAAAAAGGATCGGATTTGTTGAATTCAGCATGCCCAATCCTTTGTTCCTAGATGAAACAAGCCATAGTTGCAGGTGTCTATCAGTGGCTGTCTCACCTCTCCCCGTTGAGAACATTTGCATATTTGACCCAGGGGGGTTGGGAGAATTAGCTCTGTCATGTAAAAAAACTCTATTAATCTACAGATAGGGGGTTAATCTGCAGGTTATTAGCATTCTTACACCGTGTAAACACCGCACTTAGAGGCGAGAGGAATTTAATTTTATTCCTTCTGGAAGCCTTGAGCTTTCAGTCAGAAGGATGTGGCTGGTGCGGTTTCAGTTATCGCTTGTCACGCTAGGTGCTGGGGAGTAGCAAGCGAAAGGTGAAAGGGAAGGGAAGTGGAACCCTGTGTCTAGGGAAGGGGAAGATGGTGTTCCCTGACTGATCCTACTGCTGGTCCCTGGGGTCCCTCACCACCCTATATAGGTTCCGCACCTATGCGCCAAGCCGGGTACCAGACCCTAAGCATCCCTAGTGCTGGACCCTAAATAGGGAACTGGTGGGATGAGCTCTTTGTCAACCCCACTAACCACTATAGAAGACACAAGGAGGACACACAAGGAAAATGCAAGAACTACTAATACACAGATGACTCAGGAAGCATTTCAGCAACGATACACAGAGGAGTACAAGCCTCCTGCTTGGAATCAGAGCTAGAATGAACTGAAAATAGCACCAGACCAAGGAAAAAAGGGGTATTTAAACACTAATAAAATGCTGATTATCAGCAGCTGGGTGGAAGTCGAGCTCTTGATGGGTCGTAAAGGGGCAGAGATGAATTCAGAAGGAAAGCTACCTATACCAATGAATACTGACAGCAAGAACAATGGAAAGTCAGGGGGAATTCTGCACAGCCAAACGCTGTGACCTTCTATTGCCGGACACCACATGACTGTCTGTCCCCTGTGACACAGCTTTGTACATCATGAGTGGAGGCTTCAACTATGCCCCGACACTGACTGACAGCTAGACCTGTACCAAGGCAGCGGGGCTTTCAGGATGATGACGACAAGGTGTCAGAACCCTATTAACCTGCAAATTAACCCCATATCTGCAGATTAATTGCCTTTTTTTACATGACAGGTTCCCTTTAAAAATAAGTAATCTTCTAATCATCACCCTTTTATGAAAATCACAACAAAAGACATAGATCTAATTATATACAGTAGATCTATCAGAATTGTGGGTGTTGTGCTGTGGAGCAACAGATACAACTCTAATGCTCCGGAGAGGAGACAGACTGTGCCCTGAGCAGCAGCATGCATGTCACCAGCAATGTGCAAAATACAGCCCAACATGCAAAGGATGACATGAGTTTTTAACCGTGGCTGTTCATAGTGTAAATACAGAAGCACGAAGGAGATTTCATTATTTTTTCACCTATATAGCATCACTAGCTGTAGTACCCGGCGTTGCCCGGGATAGTAACTGTCTCTCTCCCAGTCTCTGTCTCTTTCTCTGTCTGTCTGTCTATCTCTTTGTCTTTCTGTCTCTTTCCCTATCTGTCTCTCTATCTCTTTATATGTCTGCCTCTTTCCCTGTCTGTCTCTCTATCTTTTACCCTGTCTGTCTCTTGCCCTGTATGCCTCTTTCCCTGTCTGTCTCTCTATGTCTGTCTCTTTCCCTGTCTGTCTGTCTCTTTCCCTGTCTAGTTCTCTCTTTCCCTGTCTGTCTCTTTCCCTGTCTGCCTCTTTCCCTGTCTGCCTCTTTCCCTGTCTGCCTCTTTCCCTGTCTGTTGCTTTCCCTATCTGTCTCTTTCCCTATCTGTCTCTTTCCCTGTCTGTCTCTGTCTGTCTCTTTCAATGTCTGTGTCTCTCTTTTCCTGTCTTTCTCTTTCCCTGTCTGTCTCTGTCCCTGTCTCTCTTTCCCTTTCTGTCTCTTTCCCTATCTGCCTGTCTCTTTCCCTGTCTGTCTCTTTCCCTGTCTGTCTCTTTCCCTGTCTGTCTCTGTCTGTCTGTTTCTTTCCCTGTATTTCTCTTTTCCTGTCTGTGTCTCTGTGTGTCTCTGTCTGTGTCTCTCTGTCTCTGTCTCTGTTTGTCTTTTTCCCTGGCTGCATTGTGACATGCCAAAATTCCATTAAAGCGTGTGGCTGCGCATTGTTCTGAAGTTCTGGCTGCATTGTGGCTCCCAGCTCCATTGACTTTATTGGAGGTAGTTTTTTTGGCGAATAACTTTAAGAGCGGGGTTAAAATTTCCCCTCAAAACATAGTCTATGACGTTTCCTGAGTCAAATGTAGGTGTGTGTGCAAAATTTCGCGACTGTACCTGCGACGATGCAAATTCCTTTAGCAGACTTTCATATATAAAGACATACATACATACACTCAGCTTCATGTGATAGATTAATTCCACAGAACATTACAGACATTATTATCATTGTCTCCAATGGGGATCACAATCACAAAACGTTCCATATCAGTATGTCTTTGGAGTGTGATAGGAAATTGGGGAACCCTGGAGGAAACCTAAGCAGACACGGGGAGAACATACAAACTCCTTTCAGATATTGTCCCTGGTGAGATTTGAACCCAGGACCCCAGGGCTGCAAGACTGCAGTGCTATCCACTGAGCCACCAGAAGACTGCAGTGCTAACCACTGAGCCACCACCAGACTGCAGTGCTAACCACTGAGCCACCACAAGACTGCATCCACTGAGCCACCACAAGACTGCAGTGCTAACCACTGAGCCACCACAAGACTGCAGTGCTGACCGCTGAACCATCACAAGACTGCAGTGATAACCACTAAGCCACCACAAGACTGCAGTGCAAACCACTGAGCCACCACAAGACTGCAGTGCTGACCGCTGAGCCATCACAAGACTGCAGTGCTAACCACTGAGCCACCACAAGACTACAGTGCAAACCACTGAGCCACCACAAGACTGCAGTGCTGACCACTGAGCCACCACAAGACTGCAGTGCTAACCACTGAGCCACCAGACTGCATTATAACCACTGAGCCACCACAAGACTGCAGTGCTAACCACTGAGCCACTACACTGGTAACCACTGAGCCACCACAAGACTGCAGTGCTAACCACTGAGCCACAACTAGACTGCAGTGCTGACCACTGAGCCACCACAAGACTGCAGTGCTAACCACTGAGCCACCACGCTGTCCAGATTCAGATTCACAGCGCTATTCAGATTTGCAGTTCTATTTCTGGATTGTCGCTATGAGAAGGCTCAGATACTGTTTATGTCACTTTTTATTACTCAGAACCCTCCAACATATATCCGCTCATCAGATAGCACAATGACGAGTGATAATTCATGGGGGAAACTGTTCTGCTGAAGGTATTTGATATGGAAATCTCTATTTCTGAGCAAAGATCCGGTCTGCACAGATGACTCGAATAAAAAGGAAATCTATTTAGAATAAGAGTTGCAATAAAAAAGGAATAGGTAAAGATAAGAGATAAAAAGATACATATACAGAGACCTATGAATATGGGAGAGATCTGACCCGTTCCAAAATGAAGCAGTCAAAAATGTGCGCATGCCCAAATCAAAGTAATATCTAAGCAATGCATAAGCAAAATATAACTAATCATTGGTTTTTAAGGCCCCTTAGCCTCACAATACATCAAGACTTCTGGTTTCCATAAGTACTTATTTAGAAAACATCACCTTAAAGGGTTTATCCACTACTAGGATAACCCCTTATGATTCCACATTTTCCCCTGTTAAAGTAATAAAGCCTATGTTATCCTCCCATGACAGCGCCATTCTAGCTGTGCCGCGATTCGCTGTGGCGGGGCTCACATGGGGCTGTGACGTCATGCGAGCTCTGTGTCCAATACGCACCAGCTTCTGTCTTCCCGCCTTCAGACCAAACGAGCAATCAACAGGAAGTGAGTGGCAGCCACAGGACTCACTTCCTGTTCATTAATTTGTTTGGTCCGAAGGTGGGGACACAGAAGCTGGTGATGATTGGATTCGGGGTTAGCGTGACGACACGACCCAACGTGAGCCCCACCACCGTGAGTCGCTACTTGGACAACCCCTTCTGATCCCAAGTTTCCCCTAGGTAAAATAATAAAGCCTATAGTCACTTCCTGTGACAGTGCCATTTTAGCTGTATCATGGCACACGGTACTGAGGTTCCCCTGGGCTTGTGACGTTATGCCAGCCCCATGTCCAATCAGCGCCGACTTCTGTGTCCAAACGAGCAATCAACAGGAAGTGAGTGGTAGCCAATGTTCTAGCGGTGTTCTTTTCTATCCTAGCTTATACTCACCTCCCGTTCCAGCACTATTCCAGCGCTTTCCAGGTTCGAGATTCCGGGGCTCACGTGGGTTTGTGTCTTCACGTGAGCCCCGTGTCCAATCAGCACCAGCTTCTCTCTCCCCGTATATAATATTCAGCTCACCGTTTGTGCAACCACTCCTTTTAGCGTCTTCCCTGGAGCATGGACAGGCACTGCCACAACCCAAATCATCCAGGAAAACAAGAAAATCCAGCTCTTAAGGTAAAGACTTCAGGTTTATTTAACATGCAGGCAAGACAGATAGCATGACCATCGCTACGCGTTTCTGGTAAAGAAAATCACCCTTAATCATGATAAAAATAGCAGCCTGCAGCTGCTCAGAAGTGTTGCATCCATTAGATGCGACAATCCCAGCACTTTACCCGACTCTTCCCGATTGCCCTAGTGCGGTGGGTTAATAACAGCTCACAGCTGCCACTAAGCCCTAGGTTAGTAATGGTCTGGCGTAATCCACACAAGGTCCCATGACGATTGCAGCTCTGCTACATCTTAAGTGACAGTGAGTGGCCATAGACCATGACCGGCAGCTAATCTACGTAGTGCTGTCCTTCTTGGGATGTCAGTTTTAGTTGGACTTGTAAGTTTGTAGTTGTGTCGAACTCCTTCCATTTTTGGATGATGGATTGAACAGTGCTCCGTGAGATGTTCAGTGCTTGGGCTATTTGTTTTGTATAATCTAACCTTGCTCTATTTTTTTCCACACTTATCCACGGGATAAGACTACTTTTTCCACTCACTGTATAACACATAATATAACATATTGTATTTTGTAATTGTATATTATATTAGTTGTATTAATTGTTTTCCTTATCAAATTTTAGATGGAACTGATTTACTTGTGGAAACCTTCCAGGAGGCAAAAGTCCTCGTAAAAGCATATGCAAATTAGCTCTTTTCCAGGATGAAAGAAAACTGTCCCCCTATCAATACTATAAATAAATGACCCTTTAATGAGCCCACAATGAATACATCTGCAGACATACGGAGGTTGCACAGTACCAGGTAGACCTATATTACCACTTTAAAGAAAATCTAGTTGTTTTCAGATAACAGCCGACTGCATTTATTACTTAAAATCACATAACCTACTGGAAAGAATTCATTGCACTGAGCAGATAATTCCAGAACAAGAAGGTCGCTCGGCAGACAAACTCGTCCAGGGAGCAGGTGGTATTCTTGTAGAGATTATTACTGTGGCGGGATAGTATCAGGATGCATAACATGAAGAGCATCTGAAGACGGCGTTCCAGAGGAAAATGAATATTGTATTGTGTTACACAACAGATTGCTTCCACGGCCGATATTAAATGGTAAAGACTTCCTTTACCGAACAAAAAGATAACGTTCTTGTGAATGAGCAATAAATTAGATACTGTATCAGATCTGTATATATAAAAAAACACTCACACGTCAAGTCAAGAAAGAAGCTGGAACTTCAAAAAAATGTATCCAAAAAAGAATCAAAAGCAAAAGCAAAATAACACATAAAAGGGAAAACTATGGTCAACCACTGCTTATTAAAAGCTTTTTCTGGTGCAAAAAAGTATCTGTCGTGCGGTGCTCAGTGTTGCACTCGCTGATTGTCATGGCGGCGTTCACACTGTAAAGTCTGACAAACAGCCAGGGATTCCTTAGTTGCACAGTCATGGGTGTCGGCTGGTTCTGGCTTCACTGCTCCCCAGTACAGCAGGAGTTAATTCCTGCTGGCTTGTGATCATCTTCTGGAAGCTCAAGCTTCTGATTACCATCCTCAGCTGCCTTAACCCTTTATAAGGCTTTGGTTTCTTGGGCTGAGTGCCGGATATAGCTTCTGCTTCCTCGGTTCCTGTGATTATCCAATTCTATGGTAATCTACAAGTTGCGGTTTTCTGTAGTGTGTGCATTCTCCAGTTCAGCAGGAGTTAATTCCTGCTAGAAGCTCAGGCTGCTAATTTCCATCTTCAGCAGAGTACACTCTTTATAAGGTTCTGGATTCTGGGGCTGAGTGCCAGATATAGCTTCTGCTTCCACGGTTCCTGTGGGTAAGAAGGGGCTGTTCTGGTAGCTGACAACCCATTTAATGGGAAAGACATGGTTATCCAGTTGTATGGTAATTTACAAGTTGCGGTTTTGTGGGGTGTGTGCATTCTCCAGTTCAGCAGGAGTTAGGCTATGTGCGCACAGTGCGTTTGTCGCGGCGTTTTTGCGCGTTTTTCGGGTGCGTTTTTGGCCTCAAAACTGCAGGACTTTGCTTCCCCAGCAAAGTCTATGAGTTTTCATTTTTGCTGTCCGCACACATCTGTTTCTTTTACCTGCGTTTTTGAGTTAAAAAAAAAAATGGACATGTCAGTTCTTTCCTGCATTTTTCTGCGTTTTCCGCCCATGCAATGCATTTGAAAAACGCAGCAAAACGCAGAGATCAAAAACGCAGCAAAATGCAGCCAAAAACGCACCAAATCACGGCAAAAACGCATGCGTTTTTTGATGCGTTTTTTCGACGCAGGTGCGTTTTTGTGCGTTTTTAGCGGCCAAAAACGCAGCGTCAAAAAGACGCAGTGTGCGAACCTAGCCAAAATTCCTACTGGAAGCTCAGGCTGCCGATTTCTATCCTCAGCAGAGTTCACTCTTTATAAGGTTCTGGATTCTGGGGCTGAGTGCCAGATATAGCTTCTGCTTCCACGGTTCCTGTGGTTATCCAGTTCTATGGTGATCTACAAGTTGCGGTTCTACATTGTGTGTGAGTTCTCCAGTTGTGCATTTATTTCCTACCCATTTTGCGATGCTCCCCGGTTCACATACTGTCCCTCCTTTGTATTTGAGTGCAGTGTGCACAAGTTTTAATTTACCCTTGTCTGTGTCTATTTGTGGGGTTTTTATTACTGGGTTTCTTGCTCCTTGGGTGGGAGGGGAGTAGTATCAGGGCTCGGACAGGAGACAGGGTCACACTAAGGGCTCAAACCTGGCTACCATCAAGCCTACTTTCAACAGAAGGCACAGTGCAGGGGCCCCAGTCTTAGGCTCAGCCTAGGAGCCCCAGTTCCATAGGTACATACTCCATGACAGTATCTTTCCACAAAAGGTTTGCAATTTTTATCTAACAGGAGAATAAAAAGGTTGTCCGGGCACGCTGCAGCCTGTCAGCTGCTTCTGATAGGCTGCAGCTCTCACATGGAATAACAATGTCATGTGAGCGCTGACAGGCAAAGCACGAACATCACTGGAACTGTGCCGGTCCAGAAGGTGGGTTTACGGTTTATATTTCCAATAACGGCTCTTTAGAGTTTAAGAAGGGGCTGTCCTGGTAGCTGACAACCCCTTTAATGGGGGAGACATGGTCTGTTGTGATTTACCATAATTTATGGTAGAAATTGGCACAAATCACAGAGGAAATCGATGCCAGCCTTTAGGTTATGGATGACCTAGGATTCATTTTTTTTGGCACATGGCAGCTCCAATAAATGCAAGCTTGTGATGGAGTTTTGATGAACTTCCCATCATATTTGTATACTACCATGACTCATGATGAGAGCTATGAACAAACTGCTGTTTACGGATCTTATACGCTGCAGACATTTTCTTACTGAAGCAGTACTACAGCGTCGCCAGTGATCGGCTGCAGCGGTCATTTGTCTATCCATCCAGGAAAGGAAGCACACAGACCGAGGAGAACTCTTAGCAGCATGGAAAGAGTTGTATTAGGTGTTTATTTGCATTTTTCAATCAGGGATGGTCATTCCCTTTAATACATGGAGTTAATTATGGTCAAAGAAATTGGTTAGAAAACACTGAAAATCACTTAGAGCTAAAGGAACAAAGTTATTTAATAATAAAATGTATCACTTATGTGTCTCCATGGCGACAGACTACAAACAATCTCTGCATTCCGAGCCTGCTGTAGCTTCACCTGCTCCTTATCCTCCCTATTCTAATTTCTGCCAAAATACATTCCTCTTGTTTTGCTTAAAGTAGGGAACAGATAGAAGGGAATATAAGTGACCAACAACAATGAAAAACGCTAGGTACAGGGAAGTACCAAGCGAAAAGCAAAATGTAAGGGAATCCCTGTGTCTAGGGAAGGGGGCGATGGTGACCCCTGACCAAACCTACTGCTGGTCCCTGGGGTCCCTCACCACCCTAGATAGGTTCCGCACTTATGCGCCGAGCTGCATACCTGACCCTTGGTATTCCTAGTGATGGGCCCTAAATAGGGAACGGGTGGGATGAGCTTTCATCAACCCCACTAAACACAATAGAAGACACAAGGAGGACACACAGGGGGGGAAAAGCATAAACTACTTATACACAGATGACAGGTAGAAGTTCAGCAAAGTAACAGCAACAACAACATAGCTGAGTACAAGCCACCTGCTTGCAACCAGAGCTAGACTGAAATGAATAATATCACCAGTACCAGTCCCGGAAAGATGGGAATATTTAAGCACCATGAGAATACTGATGATCAACAAGTGAGTGGAAAGAGCATTCATGCTGGGTCCTAAAGGGGAAGAGATGAATCCAGCGTTAAAGCTACCTATATCAATGAATGCTGACAGCAGGAACAATAGAAAGTCAGGGAGCATTCTGTGCAGCCAAACACTGTGACCTTCTATGGCCAGAAACCACATGACTGTCTGTCACACATGACACAATGTGGTTGTTTGTAGTCTTTCCATTGAGAAACACATCTTTTTTAAAAGGTAGAACCACAATTTTTATTTATTTATTTTAAGGTTTTAAGAATAAACATATTTTAATTTATTTCATAAATCAATAGTATGATGGAAATAAGCAACTTTACAATGTATCTCAGTAATCAAAATTTGTTTCTTTTTCCTCCAGGACTGATTTTTCCCACTCTCAATCCATAGGTAAAATCTGTATACAGTGAAGATAGGTTTTACCATTACGGAGATCGGAGATGACAGTTGGTGCTTTTGAAATTCTATGGGAGGAGGAAGAGCTGGAAGCAGAGATTCAGCTACAAGTTTTGCTGGAATTACAGCTTATTTACCGTTTTTTTCGTTTTATAAGACACACCGGATTATAAAACGCAACCCAAATTTAGAGATGAAAAAGGAAAAAAAATGGGGTCCGTTTTATACTCTGGTGGTGTCTTACAGGAGGGGGGCATCAGTTGGTGGTAGAGTGGGGGTCACAGGAGGCAGGGGCGGTGCTGCAGGCGCTGCGGTGAGGGCTTTCTGGCTATGGTGGGGCTGTGCTGGCAGAAGTGGGGGCTGTGCTGGAAGTGGTGGGTGCTGTGATGGTAGAGATGGGGGCTGTGATGGCAGCGGTGGAGGCTGTGCTGGCAGCAGTGGGGGCTGTGCTGGCAGCGGTGGAGGCTGTGCTGGCAGCAGTGGGGGCCTGTGCTGGCTGCGGTGGGGGCTGTGCTGGCAGCAGTGGGGGCTGTGCTGGCAGCGGTGGGGGCTGTGCTGGCAGCGCTGGGGGCTGTGCTGGCGATGGTGGGGTCTGTGATGGCAGCGGTGGAGACTGTGCTGAAAGCGGTGGAGGCTGTGCTGGAAGTGGTGGGGCTGTGATGGCAGTGGTGGGGGCTGTGCTGGCAACGGTGGGGTCTGTGATGGCAGCCGTAGGGTCTTTGCAAGCTGCGTGGAGCAGTGGGGTGCGGCAAGTGTCATAGATGCTCTGTTGGCAGTGTAGGCTTCAAAGAAATGGCGCCCGGAATCGGCGCATGCGCAGATGGAGATCTTGGCTCAATGACAAGCTGAGAGCTCCATCTGCGCACGCGCTGACTCAGGGCGCCATTGTTTGAAGCCAGAGCATCTAGGACACCCGCCGCACCGCCCTGCTCCACATAGCTGCCCGCACAGACAGCCACCCGCACAGTCAACCCCCACCGCAGCTTGCACGGCAGCCAGCACAGCGCCCGTATCCCACCTCCCAATAAGGTACATTCAGATTTAAGACTGACCCCTCATTTTCCTCTCAAATTTTTGGGAGGAAAAGTGCGTCTTATAATCCAAAAAATACAGTAATTAAGTCACTTTTGAAGCTCCATTGATTCCACGGAGCTTTAGAGACAACACAATCCCCATTTGAGCCCCCAATGTAACTTTCCTATCAGTATATTTTTGGGTGTTGGAATAATTGAACATGCATTCCTTGCAGATATTGTCCTTGGTTGGATTTAAACCCAGGACTCTACTGCGACAAAGCACCAATGCTAACCACGGAGCCACCACGCACTGTTACAGTTCTCCATAGAACTTCATAAGCACCAGCTGTCACCTATTATCTCAAGAGAATGACATTTGGCAAATTTTGGGACTGAATTATCAGTCCAGGAGGAGACAGATTTCTCTACTAAGATATATGACACAATATTTTATTGACCAAAAAATAAAATAAAACAATGATTACTTTTTTAAATGAAATATAAAAAAAAACCCAAAATAGTTGTTGTAAATGACGACAGTATGGAAAAGTTATGAGTCCTTAAGGGTCATAGAGAATGGATAAAAGCCTGAAAATCGATCCATATTCGAAATAAAGAACTGAGGTTGAACTTT
Source organism: Anomaloglossus baeobatrachus (assembly GCF_048569485.1). NCBI lineage: Eukaryota > Metazoa > Chordata > Amphibia > Anura > Aromobatidae > Anomaloglossus > Anomaloglossus baeobatrachus. The sequence goes on along the minus strand of NC_134360.1, from coordinate 28,631,721 downwards.
CTTCAAGATTGTAAATAAAATAGTTTTCTATCCTGGTTATATAATTCCAGAGAAATCACCGTTGCTTTAATGACAGGGTTATCATAGCTGGAGGTCCAAACATGTGAGCCCGTGGCTTTCAAAGTCCCTAATTGGATCCAATTCCTATCATTACTCTCTGTCATGAGGTCTAACGGTCTCCAGAAGATTAGCTCAAAGCCTTTCAGACAAAGCCAACTCATTTATCCTCCGAGCGGGGAGGACAAGCAGGTAGACACTTACCAAGAAAGCTCTGCTTGAGCAAGTGGAAAATTGCCAAGGTTAAGAAGGGAGAGGGGTTAACATTGACTTTAATTCATCAAGGCTGAATAAACTGAAATATATATCGACGATGACAAAGAAAGGCCAAGCTTTAGGAGGTGTCTAAGGGTGGAAAAGAACATTGTCACATCAGAAGACCTCAGTATTTTCAAAGGCACATTATAGAAGGTTTGATTGATATGGATCCGAGTGGTGATCCCCTCACTGATAGCTAAAACAAGGTTTTATGAGTAGTCATCCTGGTGGTGATCCCCCACTGAAAGCTAAAACAAGGTTTTATGAGTAGTCATCCTGGTGGTGATCCCCCACTGATGTCTAAAACAAGGTTTTATGAGTAGTCATCCTGGTGGTGATCCCCCCACTGATGGCTAAAACAAGGCTTTATGAGTAGTCATCCTGGTGGTGATCCCTCCACTGATGGCTAAAACAAGGGTTTATGAGTAGTCATCCTGGTGGTGATCCCCCCACTGATGTCTAAAACAAGGTTTTATGAGTAGTCATCCTGGTGGTGATCCCCCCACTGATGGCTAAAACAAGGCTTTATGAGTAGTCATCCTGGTGGTGATCCCTCACCGAAAGCTAAAACAAGGCTTTATGAGTAGTCATCCTGGTGGTGATCCCCCACTGAAAGCTAAAACAAGGTTTTATGAGTAGTCATCCTGGTGGTGATCCCCCACTGATCGCTAAAACAAGGTTTGATATGTGGGAATCCAGGTGGTGAGACACCCATTGTTCGCTAAAATAAGATGTGATTGTTAGTCTTTCAGGTGGACACATAGCTAAAACGTGGTTGGATGGATATGGAGATCCAGGTGGTGAGACACTCAAGAATTATTTGGTGGTCATTCAGGTAATGATCCCCCACTGATAGTTAAACCAAGGTTTGATCTGTGGTGATCCAAGTGATGAGACACTCCTTGATAGCTAAAGCAAGGTTTGATCAGTAGTCATCCTGGTTGAGATCTTCTACTGATAGCTAAAACAAGGTTTGATCTATGGGGATCCAAGTGATTAAAACCCAATCAATGATCGCTAAAACAAGGTTTGATTGGTTGTCAGCTAGGTGGAGATCCCCCACTGATAGCTAAAACAAAGTTTGATCTGTGGGGATCCAAGTGATGAGACACCCATTGATAGCTAAAACAATGTGTAGACATCCAGGTTGTGATCCCCGCACTGATAGCTAGAACAAGGTTTGATCTGTGGGGATCCAAGTGATGAGACACTCATTGATCGCTAAATCAAGATTTGATTGTTGGTTATCCAGGTGGACAGATAGCTAAAACAAGGTTTGAAATCTGGGGATCCAGGTGGTGAGACACTCATTGATCGCAAAAGCAAGATATGATTGGTGGTCATCCAGGTGGAGATACCCCACTGATGGCTAAAACAAGGTTTTATCTGTGGGGATCCAAATGAGGAGACACCCATTTATCACTAAAACATGATTTGATAGGTGGTCATCTAGGTGGAGATCCCCTACTGATGACAAAAACAAGGTTTGTTCTGTGGGGATCCAAATGATGAGACACCCATTGATCGCTAAAACAAGATTTGATTGTTGGTCATCTAGGTGGACTAATAGCTAAAACAAGGTTTTGATGTGTTGGGATCCAGGTGGTGATCCCCCATTGATCGCTAAAGCAAGGTTTTATTTGTGAGCATCCAGGTGGTGAGATACCAAAGGGTTTTATTGATGAGGATCCAAGTGGTGATTCTCCTGATACCTAAATTATGGTATGATCAATGGGGATCCAGGTGGTGATCCCCGACTGACAGTTAAACCAAAATTTCATCGGTGGGGATCCAGGTAGCCAACCACCCCACTGATAGCTAAAAATCAGTGCTCAGCCAAGTGCGAAGACTGAAGACGGACACCATAGACTCTTTTTGTAGCCATCTTCAGTCTTGGAGGAGAGCAACGCTGGGCTGGTGTTCTTGCTCCTTTGATTTAGTGATCAATAGGGTTTCAGCACCTAAACCCCAACTGATAAAAACTTCTGACACATCTCTATAACATGTCAAAAGTTTTCTAAGAAAAAGATTTTACGCTATTGGAAATTATTCCCTTATCCCAGATCTGCCCAATGAGGAGGCCACTGGCAAAGTGTTCAAGGTAGCGGATGTAAGAATTGGATGTGGTGGCCATTGGCCGCATGAGTAGATTGACTGGTGTTCAGAGATGATCAGGGTCAGCTGTCACAAGTATACCAAAGACATTCCTATAAATGCCTATAGTCTATGCATATTGTACAAAGTAAGTGAACCCCATGGGAGTCCAAAGTGTTGTAAGTAGTAAGGACAGTGACAAATGGCTGGTGGTTTGAGCTAGGACGAGTAAATGTAGAAGGACACCGCTCGCTGGATCTGTACACTGTACTTACAATTACATTAACAGAAGAAGAAACGACATCCATCACAATAAATCACATTGTCCCACAGTAAACATACTGATCGTATCGTCCTTGTGTTACCCAATGCATCTTTCTTTTCCCATCAACGCCCTGCCGGGAGCGTGATATTGGGCTTTCCGTCAAGGTCCAGAACGTGATAAATCCTCGGGGGCCCTTGTCTTACATGGTTGAAAGGTCTCAGTTTCTAGCAAGTTTTTGATTTGAGCTGGGCCTGGTTCAGAAGTGACCAACTATATGGGCTGTACCGCACTTATGTATGTGCAGCCCTCTCTATATCTATGGTGCACAGACCTTATGTTTCCGAAAAGCCTAAAATATGTGATATATATAATTATATTTTGACCTGACCTTAAAGGAGTTGTCCACTACTAGGGCAACCTCTTCTGATGCCACATCTTTTAATCAGGCCTATACTCACCTCCCGTACTGGGGCTGTTCCAGCGGTCTCCAAGCTCTAGTGAAGTTGTGACATCACACAAGCCCGGCGTCCAATCAGTGCCAGCTTCCTTCTCCTCGTCTTCGGACTAAATGAACAATCAACAGGAAGTGAGTGCAGCCGCAGTACTCACTTCCTGTTCCTTAGCTCGTTTGGTCTGAAGGTGGGGAGACAGAAGCCAGCGCTGATTGGACGCGGGGCTCGCATGATGTCACAATGGCACCGCGAGCTCGGACACCGCTGGAACTGCCCCAATACGGGAGGAGAGTTTAAGATTTATTATTTTGCCTGGGGAAACAAATGGAATCAGAAGTGGTTGTCCAATTAATGTACAACCCTTTAAAGCCATAGTCCATTACTTTAAGGCCATTTCTAAATGAGTCCTAAGTGGTGGGAAAAATAAAAAACATAGTCTCCTATAGGCCTGGAATTGCTCCTTCATTCCGCTGCCGGCATCCTCTGCTAGGCTGCTGGTTTCCTCTTCTGGCAGGCTCATCAGGTGATTGGTGCAATCATTTAGCAATTACAGTCTGCACATTTGGTCCAATTAGGAAGGAAGATTGTTTTTTCCTGGTTGGATGAAATTCGAAGGCCCACAGATTGGCTATTGGGGTCACGTTTGCTGTGTGTAGCAGCTAGTCTTCAACCACTAGCTCAGAGACAACTGAAAATGAAACTGTCACAAACCACCGGGGGGGTCACTCAGAAATCCCCCGCGCTGGCTACCAGTACGTCACAATCGGGGGGTAACAAGTGGGGGTCACCCCTCCTTTATACCTCCCGACCGACAGACAGAGCACGTGACGCGCTCTCTAGCGCCCCTCTTATAGTCAGGCCAATTATGGAATTGCCCGACCATAAGCAAGGAGGCCGCTATACTACTTATGCCGATTATTGAAGGGTCCCCGGTGAGAGTAAGGTATATATTCCCCCGACCTCCGCGGGCGGAATATATAAAATCTCCCCGAATCTCACTGGCCTCCCCACAATAATCCTTGGCACAATTCGCTGCCACCAACCGATTTACGGTAACTATTAGCCGAACACACAGGCGTGGGATTCAAGATCGAGATAACAGAACAGCCCAAGATTAATTATATAATTTAATCAGCCTAAAGCACACTAGAAACTACAATATATACAATAGGGAATCTACAGAATATACATATGTCAGAGTACAGTTACAATCAAAGCATGGGTTACAAACAGGCATACACAGTTCCAGCAGTTACCTTGTTGCGTCTGGCCACAGGGGGGCGCTGTACCCAGGTTTCTAGGATCCTTCCCACAGATGTTTCCTACACGTGCCCCCAGCGAAAAGAACACTGGAAAATGGCCGAAGTAGGGTTATCAACCTGGGCAGATCCAGGTCCCCTCCTACCTTAGTGACCTCACAGGGAAGCACTGCCACTCCCCCTGCATGGATCAGAATTATCCAGCAAAGGGGATATTGGCCATAACTTTGCCTGGGAGCGTCGTAGGCAGACGCCAATGCTCTCATTGTGACAGTTATGAATTTAGCTACAGAACGAGGGGACTCATGACCTGTCTGCCAGTTCCCCATTGGCTGATATCACGCCTGGGGCATTTCCCAATGTCCTGCTCCCATAAAAAGGGTGTGCCGGCATCGTCCGCATGCGGAGACACCATTTTTATGGTTGCCATATTTATCGGAAATATGGCTTGCGAGATATGAACCATTTTTTACTGGAGTCGTTCTGTCTAGCTAGTTCCATAGCCTTGCTAATGAGATACAACTCTTGTTACAGGGTGACGGCAGGGAGTCATCCTGTGTCCATTGTTCCCACACCACCTCATCTCCATATCACAGGACATGGCCATGGAGGTGTAAGTGGAACACTGAGAACAAGAAGGGAGGGGGGCACTGCCAGGGAGTGATGAGGGATTATGACTGGAGTCATAATTCATCTTCATATCCCGGGATTTGCCTCACACCTCCCCCCTTTTGAGGGCGCTAGGGGGCAGCACACTCCGGTGTTCCCCCGTGCGCCCGTCCGCGACCTCTCCTTGTCGGGACAGCCCGTCTGCGTTACCGTGGTCACGGCCCCTTTTGTGGCGAATGGTGAAGTTGTATTGCTGGAGCGCAAGGCTCCATCGCAACAATCGCCCATTCGTCCCAGAGACGGTGTGCAACCAGCTGAGGGGATTGTGGTCCGTCTCCACGATGAAGTGGCGCCCGTATAGATAGGGTTGCAGACGCTGCAGGGCCCACACTATGGCCAGGCACTCCTTCTCCATCGTGGAATAGGCAACTTCCCTTGGTAACAGCTTCCTGCTCAGGTACAAGACTGGGTGCTCTTGGCTCGCAGAGTCCACCTGGCTGAGCACCGCACCGAGGCCGAAGTCACTGGCGTCGGTCTGTACTACAAACGGCCGCGTGAAGTCGGCTGCCTGTAGCACGGGTGGGCTGGACAGGGCGTCCTTTAGGGCCCGGAAGGCTGTCTCGCAGTCCATTGTCCAATCGACTGCAGAGGGCAGCTTCTTCTTGGTGAGGTCCGTCAAGGGCTTTGCCAGGCTACTATAGCATGGAACAAACCTCCTATAGTACCCAGCGGTCCCCAAGAAGGACATCACCTGCTTCTTGGTCCTGGGGGTGGGCCAGGATGCGATGGCTTCCACTTTCTCAGGCTCGGGCTTCAGTGTTCTCCCACCTACCCGGTGACCGAGGTACTGGACCTCGCTCATGGCCAGCTGACACTTTCCCGGCTTGATGGTCAAACCTGCCCGGTGGATCCGCCTGAGCACCTGTGCTAGATGCTCTAGGTGGTCCTCCCAGGTGGGACTGAAGACGGCAATGTCATCCAGGTACGCGGCCGCGTACCATTCAAGTCCCTTGAGCAGGGTGTTGACCATCCGCTGGAAAGTGGCAGGGGCATTCCTCATCCCGAATGGCATCACCGCGGACTCGTACAGTCCAAATGGGGTAATAAAGGCAGAGCGTTCCCTGGCCTTGCGAGTCAGGGGGATCTGCCAATATCCCCGGCTCAGGTCCATGATGGTCAGGTACTGAGCCCCGGCCAACTGATCGAGCAGGTCATCGATGCGTGGCATTGGGTACGCATCGGCGACCGTGACCGCATTGAGCCCCCTGTAGTCCACGCAGAACCGAGTGGTTCGGTCCTTCTTAGGGACGAGGACTACAGGCGAGGCCCAAGCGCTGTTGGATGCCTGGATCACCCCCAGCTTCAGCATCTCGTCAATCTCCTGGCGCATGTGTTGCTGCACCTCCAGGGAGACCCGATATGCTGAACGCCGGATCGGGGGATGATCCCCAGTGTCCACGTGATGGACAGCCAAGTCAGTCCTTCCGGGCTGGTTGGTAAACAACCCCCGGAAGGGGAGGAGGGTGGCCCACAGCTGGGACCGTTGGTCTTCCAAGAGCTGGTGGCCAACCTCCACATCCTCAATGGATCCGCCTGCCCTAACCTGGGCTAGCATATCCAAGAGGGTTTCCGCTTCTCCCTCCTCGGGCAGGTTGCACACGGGGAGCGCACATGCCTCCCGCTCATGATGTGCCTTCATCATGTTCACATGGAAGGGCTTCCGCCTTCCACGGGCAGGGTCCAGGGTGACCAGGTACGTTACAGGGTTGAGCTGCTGGTACACGAGGTATGGGCCTTCCCAGGCTGCCTGAAGCTTGTCCTGTGGTACGGGGACCAGTACCCACACCTTTTGACCCACTTGGTAGGTCCTCTCACAAGCGTTCTGGTCGTACCAACGCTTCTGATCGGCCTGGGCTTGAGCCATATTGTCGTGTACCAGTTGCGTCAAGGCCTGCATTTTGTCCCGGAAGCGCATGACATACTCGATAACCGACACTCCAGGGGTGGCCAAATCCCCTTCCCAAGCCTCTTTCACCAGAGCCAGGGGGCCCCGCACACGTCGCCCGTACAGGAGCTCAAACGGTGAGAATCCTGTTGAGGCCTGTGGAACCTCCCGGTAAGCAAATAACAGGTGTGGGAGATACCGCTCCCAGTCACGCCCATGGGAGTCGACCAACATCTTAAGCATCTGCTTTAAGGTGCCATTGAACCGCTCGCACAGGCCATTAGTCTGTGGATGGTACGGGCTGGCCACCAGATGTCGCACCTGGACTTGCTTACAGAGGGCCTCCATCAGCTGGGACATGAATTGGGTCCCCCGGTCAGTGAGCATTTCCTGGGGAAAACCCACTCGGGAGAAAATCTCCAGCAATGCGGTGGCCACCTTGTCAGCCCGAATGGACGACAAGGCCACTGCTTCTGGGTACCGGGTGGCATAGTCCACTACCGTCAGTATGAAGCGTTTCCCGGAGCTGCTGGGGATGGCCAGCGGGCCGACCAGATCCACAGCCACCCTCCTGAAAGGCTCATCGATGATTGGCAGAGATACCAGTGGGGCTTTGGGGCGTGGCCCCGCCTTCCCCACTCTCTGACAGGTTTCACACGAACGGCAGTAGGCAGCCACATCGGCCCCCATTTTTGGCCAGTAGAAATGCTGGTTTAACCTGGCCTTGGTCTTAGCGATCCCTAGGTGTCCGGCCATCGGAATCTCATGCGCGATCCGCAACAACTCCGTCCGGAACGGATAGGGTACCACCAACTGTCGGTCCCTGGGCCACGCCTCCGGTGAACCCTGCTGGACCGTGGCCCGGTACAGCCGTCCTTGGTCCCAGACCACTCGCTCCGGGTCCGAGTCCGAGGGAGGCTGTGCCGCCTGCTCCTTAAGAGCTTTCAGGCTGTCGTCAGCTTCTAACGCTGCCTGAAACCCCTGACTAGATGTGGCCAGAATCGACGAGACTGTCACATCTTCAGTCAGTACCCCGGGACCTGTGTCCTGGCCTCCACCTGACTCGGCTGCCACTTGGTCAGAAGGGGAAGAGCTATCGGACCTCCGGGAGGCCCCTTGGCTTCCAGCACTCCCACTGCGGGTGACAGCGGCCACAGCCGCTGCGACCGTGGGTCGTGCCTGCTCCTCCTCCGTTCCTGACCAAGTCGCCGGTTCAGGCAGACCTACCTGGCTTCCTGACACCCCGGTTGTGGGGGAACCATGCACCGAGATCTTACCTGGGAGCACTTCCGCTCCTGGACCGGCCCCAATCTCACCTGCCTGTTCCCCTCCTGCAGCAACAGAACCCCGCTGTGAAATCTCTGGGGACCCCACATTTGCTGTGGTAGCCCCCACCCCACACACTGGTCCTCCCCCTGCAGCACCCTGCTCTCTGCTTATCCCTGCAGAGGGCAACAGATCCCAGCTCACAGGCTGGTTACTTGTAGAGGCATTGTCACACCTTTCTCTGACCCCCTCCCCTGTCACAGCTGCAGCTGTGTGTGTGTCTATGGTGTCTGTGCAAGCAGAAATATCAGAGTTCACTCCCCCCTCTCTCACATCATTCATAGATAACACATTAACATTGTCAGGAGTCATGTCCGTACTGGCTGAAGGTTCAGCCCTTGGTTGGGGCCCAAACTGGGAGGTTATCTGCCCCAAATCTGTCCCAAGTAGCACGTTTGCGGGGATCCGATCAGTTACCCCCACCTCCCTCACCCCCCGCCCTGCGCCCCAGTCCACATAAATGTCAGCAACAGGCAGCGCCGGGTCAGTGCCTCCAATCCCGGAGACAGCGAGGGTTTTTCCAGGGATCAAGTCTTGGGGGGACACCATCTCAGGCCGCACCAGAGTCACCTCCGAGGCGCTGTCTCGCAGTCCTATGGTCACAGACCGGCCGACGGTGACAGGTTGGAAGCTGTCCAGGGACCTACCACCACCCCCACCCACACAATACACCTTGGGCGGCCCTTGGGACGGGGACGGAGCCGGGGCCTTGGGACGCTGAGGGCACATGGCCTTGAAGTGTCCAGGTAGGTTGCACTGGTGGCACCGTCTTGGTTCTGCCACGGGCCTGGAGAGGGGAGTTGAGGGGGACACCCCCTGCAGTCTAGGGGCAGGTGGGGCAGTCGTAGAATTCATCTTACCCCCTCTCCAGGTGCTGCTGGTGGCTGCTCTCCTGGCCTCAGGAGCACGATTGTTGGTGTAGTCATCGGCCAGGGCAGCTGTAGCCGTGGACCCCTTTGGCTTCTGGTCTCGGATGAACTGGCGGAGATCCTCAGGGCAGTTCCACAAGAGTTGCTCCGTGATGAACAAGTCCAGGATCTCCGGTCCGGTGGAAAGCTGCAGGCCTTGGGTCCAGTGGTCGGCAGCTCGGGCAAGTGCCCGCCTGTGGTCAGCCCAGGAGTCCTTTGGTCCCTTCTGTAGGCTCCGGAACTTCTTGCGGTAGGACTCTGGAGTGAGGTTGTACTGTTGGATCAGGGCCCGCTTGATGGTGTCGTAGCCCTGATCTGCCTCAGCAGGCAAGTCCCCAAGGATTTCCAGGGCCTTACCCCTTAAACGGGGGGTCAGGTATTTGGCCCACTGGTCCTTGTCCAGATGGTGCTGCAAGCAAGTCCGTTCAAAAGCAGTCAAGAAAGAGTCCAAGTCTCCATCCTTCTCCAGCACTGGGAAGTCCTCAACACGGACCTTTGGAAGTTTGGTGTCTTGAAGGTCACGTGTGGCTGATGAGGGCCGGAGCTGAGCTAGCTGCAGCTGGTGGTCCCGGTCTGCCTGTTGCCGTCGCTCCGCAGCCTCACGCTCTGCCTGGCGCTCTTCACGCGCTGCCTGCCGCTCCGCAGCCTCAGCCTCACGCGCTGCTTGCCGCTCTGCCCTGCGCTCTGCCAGGAGTCCCTTGTAGCCCTCCTGGTCTCCAGCCTGGAGAAGGGCCATAGCCATTTGAAGAAGGCTATCCGAGCCTCCCAGGCTCGGTGGAATGGCACGTGGTGATCTGCGGCCCGCTGCGGAGCCTGGTGATTCACTGTCCATTTCAGAGCGGAGGGCTGGCATCTGGCTCGTTGAGGACCCTTGGGCGAGCTCCTCCTCATTTTGTCCAGCAGTGCCAGGTTGTGCGATGTCCTCTGCAGAGCTGTTCTCTGGCGTCGGGCTCTTGGAGGGCTCGTGGACAACCTCCTCATCGTCTCTGGCCTGAGCATCGGCCATTCCTTTGGCTTTGCTCCTGGTGCTCTCAGCCATTGTTGCAGACTTTGGTCACTGACACAGAACTGACACCTGATGCCTCCACACACCTTACAGTATCTGCACTCTGACACTCTAGTGTTGAGCTAGTCTGAAGACCCCAGCAGCCACAGCTGCTGCAGGCAGTCTTTAGTGTCTGGGAGTATGGGTCTCACACTCACACACACTATTATCTCGATCCCACCGCTTGCCACCAATATGTCACAAACCACCGGGGGGGTCACTCAGAAATCCCCCGCGCTGGCTACCAGTACGTCACAATCGGGGGGTAACAAGTGGGGGTCACCCCTCCTTTATACCTCCCGACCGACAGACAGAGCACGTGACGCGCTCTCTAGCGCCCCTCTTATAGTCAGGCCAATTATGGAATTGCCCGACCATAAGCAAGGAGGCCGCTATACTACTTATGCCGATTATTGAAGGGTCCCCGGTGAGAGTAAGGTATATATTCCCCCGACCTCCGCGGGCGGAATATATAAAATCTCCCCGAATCTCACTGGCCTCCCCACAATAATCCTTGGCACAATTCGCTGCCACCAACCGATTTACGGTAACTATTAGCCGAACACACAGGCGTGGGATTCAAGATCGAGATAACAGAACAGCCCAAGATTAATTATATAATTTAATCAGCCTAAAGCACACTAGAAACTACAATATATACAATAGGGAATCTACAGAATATACATATGTCAGAGTACAGTTACAATCAAAGCATGGGTTACAAACAGGCATACACAGTTCCAGCAGTTACCTTGTTGCGTCTGGCCACAGGGGGGCGCTGTACCCAGGTTTCTAGGATCCTTCCCACAGATGTTTCCTACACGTGCCCCCAGCGAAAAGAACACTGGAAAATGGCCGAAGTAGGGTTATCAACCTGGGCAGATCCAGGTCCCCTCCTACCTTAGTGACCTCACAGGGAAGCACTGCCACTCCCCCTGCATGGATCAGAATTATCCAGCAAAGGGGATATTAGCCATAACTTTGCCTGGGAGCGTCATAGGCAGACGCCAATGCTCTCATTGTGACAGTTATGAATTTAGCTACAGAACGAGGGGACTCATGACCTGTCTGCCAGTTCCCCATTGGCTGATATCACGCCTGGGGCATTTCCCAATGTCCTGCTCCCATAAAAAGGGTGTGCCGGCATCGTCCGCATGCGGAGACACCATTTTTATGGTTGCCATATTTATCGGAAATATGGCTTGCGAGATATGAACCATTTTTTACTGGAGTCGTTCTGTCTAGCTAGTTCCATAGCCTTGCTAATGAGATACAACTCTTGTTACAGGGTGACGGCAGGGAGTCATCCTGTGTCCATTGTTCCCACACCACCTCATCTCCATATCACAGGACATGGCCATGGAGGTGTAAGTGGAACACTGAGAACAAGAAGGGAGGGGGGCACTGCCAGGGAGTGATGAGGGATTATGACTGGAGTCATAATTCATCTTCATATCCCGGGATTTGCCTCACAGAAACATTGAGTCTATAGTAAAGAAAAATGCAGTGTCATGATCTAGGATCAGTATTACCCGCTCCAGAGTCCCCCAAACCCGGCCTGGCCATGTCAAGGGTTAACTTCCATCGGCCTTATTCCGGTTTGAGGAGACACTATATCTGGCCTCTGCACCAGCATTTCCGTGCTGGTTATAGTTTTGCTCTGCAGCCTGTGACTGGTTCTGGTGAGATTTCCTGTTTGATCTCACTCCTTGTTACCATGCTCTGTCCTGTACCCTCCCCCGTTCGTCCGTCTGTCCCAGTCCCTGACTTCCCGCTCCTGTCAGTTGTTTACCCATCCTGGTTTATCCTCTTCCCATGTTTGTGTCTCCTCACCCTCCGGTCTTGTCTTCTGTCCCCTGTGCCCTTTGTGTTCCCCTCTGCATACCTGATCTCCCGGCATCTGACCTTGGTTCTGTTTTCTGACCTGATCTTGATTCTCCCTCTGCACTGACTTGACTTTCCTGCCTAGACCCTGACTGCTTGACTACTCTATTGCCCCCTGGTGGCTCGCCTGTGAACTGCCTGCTGAAGTTACTCTGCTGTATTCAGCCTCCCTTCTGTTACAGGGATAGTTTGACTCTCCTTCACTACTCTGCTGCCACCTAGTGGGGAGTACGCTGTACTACTTCTCACCAGCCCTTTGTACAGTGTGACATGCAGGATATAAGTCATGTCATGGCCATAAATGATGGGGTTTCTTTACCCATCGCACACATATATTAATTTATGCAAATGATTATATTGATAGATGTCATATACTGTATGATGATGTTACGTTTCCAATTCTAAAGTTTAGTCCTATTTATTGACTACACGGACATTCAATATCATCTTAGAAAATTCTTAAGTACTTTCAGTAAAGTTACAGCCAGAAATCTGCATAAGATGAGGCGGCTGACCTCCTCGAGGAGATTCTGCAATATATTCTAATTAATGTGCAAAAATTAAGCCTGTGTTTCCAGTCAGCTGCATGTGCTGGGATTATCCCAAGAGCTCCTGTCATACCGGTAATTTCTTTTCACGCCACTGCTTTTCATATATAGAGTCGTGAGAAATACTGAGTGCGCCCTATTGGAATTCTATGGTTTTATGTATTGGGGCTATTAAAGTGCCCTTAATTCTGTACATATCACCTAATTTGCACCCCCAAACATGTGTCAATAAAGCTAAACTCCCCGGTATAGAGTTAAAAAAAAATATCACTTTTTTGTTTAGTCACCATCTATGTAAATTCCTGGCTTCCAGTCATATGGGTGGCACCAGGCATCGGTTCCACCCAGTAGGGAGTGCCTACTATGGTTTGCTTGATGGCCTGGACTGTCCTAACATCATGCCACTCCCTGGGGAAAAAATATGCCTGCACATGGAATCTAGGTATACGACTTGTAGAATATACGCGGATTGAAAATGAAGCTAGAACTATCTGAGGACTTGAGAACCAAAATTGTTGAAAAATATTAACAATTTCAAGGTTACAAGTCCATCTTTAGAGATCTTGATGTTCCTTTGTCCACACTGCGCAACATAAGAAGTTCACAAACCAAAAAAGTTTAGCTAATCTCCCTGGACATGGATGGCAACGAAAAATTGATGAAAGATTGCAACACAGGATAGTCCGGATGGTGGATAAGCCCCAAACAAGTTCCAGAAAAATTCAAGTTGTTCTGTAGACTCAGGGGAATCAGTGTCAGCACAAACTATCCATTCACATCTGAATTAAATGAAACACAGTGGAGGAGACCAGGGAGGACCACACTGCTGACACAGAGACATAAAAAAAGCTAGACTGCAGTTTGCCAAAATGTACACGAGGAAGTGAAAATCCTTCTGGGAAAGCGTCTTGTGGACAGATGAGACCAAGATATCACTTTTAGTAAAGCACTGGATTACCCACATCAAGGGATTGTAAACTTCTTGATTATGTTGCACAGAATGGACAAAGGAACATCAAGATCTCTGGAGATGGATTTGTAACTTTGAGATTGTTGATATTTTTCAACAATCGGATCTCAAGTCTTCAGACAGTTCTCTTCTCCTCTTTCTGTCCTCGATGTAAGGAATATTCTGTATTTTATGGCTTTTTCTCTTTATATCTTTTCCGAAGTTGTGAACTATGTCGAACTCTGTCTGCCACAGAAGGCTCATATGACATCAGGTGTGCAGATTTTCTATAATGCCTATCACATCGTATAGTACAACCAGTCAGGAGGATCACTACAAAGTGTCTGCTGCATTCCCTGCCTCAGCTTTTATACAGGCTATAAAATAGAGGCAAGGAATGCAGCAGCCACTTTGTAGTGATCCTCCTGACTGGGTGTACTAAACCATGTAATAACTGCAAGCCATTATGGAAAACCAGCACACCTGATATAATGTAAGCCTTCTGTGACTGATACAATTGTCTATTTTGTGTAAATTGAAGGTGGGTATTTTATTGGGCAAATTGAATTGTGAATTGCCTGGTTAAGCGAGTTTTCCTAAAATTTGGTACAAATTTGATTGGCAACAAATCAGTTCCCTCATGTGTAGGTGACGGTTCCTTGCTCCTCTATTCACATCAATGTTTTTTTATACAGACAGAGGAGCTGCAGGTTAGACAAAGGAACATCAAGATCTCTGGGGATGGATTTGCAACTTTGAGATTGTTGATATTTTTCAACAATCGGATCTCAAGTCTTCAGACAGTTCTTTTCTCCTCTTTCTGTTCACCATGTAAGTTTTATTCTGCATTATATGGCTTTGTCTCTTTATATCTATTATGGAGTTGTGAACTGTGTTGATATCTGTCAGCCACAGAAGGCTCATATGACATCAGGTGTGCAGATTTCCTATAATACCTATCATATCGTATAGCACAACAAGTCAGGAGGATCACTACAATGTGGCCGCTGAATTCACTGCCTCAGCTTTTATTCAGGCTATAAAAGCTGAGGCAGGGAATGCAGCAGCCTCTTTGTAGTGGTCCTCCTGACTGGTTGTACTATACCATGTGATAGCTGCACGACATAATGGACAACCAGCACACCTGTTGTCATGTGAGAGTTCTGTGGCTGATACAATCGTCTATTTTGTGTAAATTGGAGGTGGGTATTTTATTGGGCAAATTGAATTGTGAATTGCCTGGTTAAGTGAGTTTTCCAAAAATGTAATACAAATTCGATTGGCAACAAATCAGTCCCATCATGTGTAGGTGACGTTTCCTACTCCTCCATTCACATCAATGTTTTTGATGTAGATGGAGTAGCAGTAGGGTGGACAAAGGAACATCAAGATCTCTGGAGATGGACTTGTAACTTAGAGATTGTTGATATTTTTTAACAATTGGATCTCAAGCGTAAATTGGTTGGTGAATTTTTTTTGGACAAATCAAATTGTGAATTGCCTGGTTAAGCGAGTTTTTCCGAAAATTTGATACAAATTCGATTGCCAACAAATCAGTTCCCTTTTTTCTTGGTGGCGTTTCCCTGCTCCTCGGCTCACATCAATGTTTTTGATGTAGATGGAGTAGCAGTAGGGTGGACAAAGGAACATCAAGATCTCTGGAGATGGACTTGTAACTTAGAGATTGTTGATATTTTTTAACAATTGGATCTCAAGCGTAAATTGGTTGGTGAATTTTTTTTGGACAGATCAAATTGTGAATTGCCTGGTTAAGCGAGTTTTTCCGAAAATTTGATACAAATTCGATTGCCAACAAATCAGTTCCCTTTTTTCTTGGTGGCGTTTCCCTGCTCCTCTGCTCACATCAATGTTTTGCTATTGTCCTGCCCTGACGTCACTGTGGGTTTTCTTTCACCTATTTGAAAAAGAAAACATTATACTGTGATTGAATCTCCAGAAGACAAAGGAGTATTTTCCATTTCACGGTGAGAAAATAGATAGCTAGATAACTTCTTTAACTTTCCTCTGACACCTATTGATTGTATTCAATAGAAATTAGGAGAAGAAGGCAATTAAGTTTAAAATTTAATGGCATTCCACTGCTGTTAATTTACTACCTGACCTGATCAATACGGCTCGCTGGATAACAATCTATTACCACACTTTGTACTCTGCAGTGTCTCCATCTCAAAAAGACTGATAATCAAAGACAGGCGAAGAATGAGCCGCCCGTGAAATCGATGGAGAAAGGTATATATCTTGGGCTTTTTTTTTTTCAAATTAGGACAAAGTTAAATATTTGAGGGACCACAAGTCAGGAAGACGTCGTCACTTTGGTGAGACTGATGGCGGAGTACGGAGCATCGAATATGTGTTATATGATTAGTGATGCAAGTAATGAGGAGTAGGCCGCTAATAATTTTCTGTAAGACATCATTTAGAGGAGGCGCATTTACTTTGGAAGGAACTGTTGTTTGCACAATGAGGAGGCGGCCATATTTAGGGCAAAATATAATTTAATTGTCTGTCTTATAACACCATATTACAGAGAAAGAGGAGTAATACTGAAAAATTGTTATATTATAATATACTCCAGAGCTGCACTCACTATTCTGCTGGTGAAGTCACTGTATACATACATTACATTACTTATCCTGTACTGATCCTGAGTTACCTCCTGTATTATACTCCAGAGCTGCACTCACTATTCTGCTGGTACAGTCACTGTGTACATACATTACACTACTTATCCTGTACTGATCCTGAGTTACATCATGTATTATACTCCAGAGCTGCACTCACTATTCTGCTGGTGCAGTCACTGTATACATACATTACATTACTGATCCTGAGTTACCTCCTGTATTATACTCCAGAGCTGCACTCACTATTCTGCTGGTGCAGTCACTGTATACATACATTACATTACTGATCCTGAGTTACATCCTGTGTTATACTCCAGAGCTGAACTCACTATTCTGCTGGTGCAGTCACTGTGTACATACATTACATTACTTATCCTGTATTGATCCTGAGTTACATCATGTATTATACTCCAGAGCTGCACTCACTATTCTGCTGGTGCAGTCACTGTATACATACATTACATTACTGATCCTGAGTTACCTCCTGTATTATACTCCAGAGCTGCACTCACTATTCTGCTGGTGCAGTCACTGTATACATACATTACATTACTGATCCTGTACTGATCCTGAGTTACCTCCTGTGTTATACTCCAGAGCTGCACTCACTATTCTGCTGATGCAGTCACTGCGTAAATATATTACATTACTGATTCTGAGTAACATCCTGTATTATACTCCAGAGCTGCACTCACTATTCTGCTGATGCAGTCACTGCGTAAATACATTACATTACTGATTCTGAGTAACATCCTGTATTATACTCCAGAGCTGCACTCACTATTCTGCTGGTGCAGTCGCTGTGTACATACATTACATTACTAATCCTGTACTGATCCTGAGTTACATTATGTATTATACTCCAGAGCTGCACTCACTATTCTGCTGGTGCAGTCACTGAATACATACATTACATTACTAATCCTGTACCGAACGTCAATTACTTCGGAGCTGCACTTAAAAGTCTGATAGTTATCATTAAAAAAAGTCAACAATCTTGACCCCTAACATCATATATATGCTGATAAAGTATAATAATAATAACAACAATAATAATAAATAATAATATTTATTCATTTATATAGCGCTATTAATTTCGCAGCGCTTTACATACATCAGGAACACTGTCCCCATTGGGGCTCACAATCTAGAGTCCCTATGTGTATGTCTTTGGAGTGTGGGAGGAAACCCACGCAAACACAGGGAGAACATACAAACTCCTTGCAGATGGTGTCCTTGGTGGGATTTCAACCCAGGACCCCAGCGCCGCAAGACTGCGGTGCTAACCGCTGAGCCACCACAAGAGTGCAGTGCTAAGCACTGAGCCACCACAAGACTGCAGTGCTAACCACTGAGCAACCACAAGATTGCAGTGCTAACCACTGAGCCACCACAGGACTGCAGTGCTAACCACTGAGCCATCACAAGACTGCAGTGCTAACCACTGAGCCACCGTGCCGCCCATAATTATGGGGTCCTATTCTCAAGACCCTCCCTATCAGCAGAATATAGGCAATGAGGACTCCTTTGCAGTTGTACAAGACACAGAGATGGACAGAAAGTTAAGTGTGAACAGAACTATATTATCAGCAAAGTATCAATAAAGTATCTTATTTCCGGAGTCCCCCTAGCGGCCAGTAAGTCTCACTATTGTCACCAGATTAAATTGTATCTTTTCTGCGGTTGTAGGAAAGTTGAACCTGAACTCCGCGGGTTACAGAAACTTCTATAGGCGAACGGAAGAAAGAAAAACTTCTATAGACAATGGAATAGAAAGTTTTGCAAACAATTAAGAACATTCCGATTGAAATTTGGGTTCAGAATATTGTGTAAGACTTGAATAAAGCGATTTATTGTAAGAAAACCCCCCGAGCGGCTCCTTCCAGGGAACATTACTCAATCCCAAGCACAATGCCATCACTCTACCATGTTCCCGTATTTTACCTAATTTCTATGCAGATAATACAGGGCACGACTCGCGAACATTATTATATTAAAATGTATAATTCTCTTCACAACAGTTATTACTTCGCGACACAAAGAGGCCGACGAAAACCTCTCGTCATCGATCAGCGGCTCGTCTACAGGCGAAGACAGAAGTTGGCAATTAAATGTCAAATACTCTGATGGCTTAATGACCCTTGAAACAGGACAAAGCGCCATTTGCAAATGGAAGCGAGTGAACGGAATAAAAAGAAAATAGCGAGTCCACCGCACTCCGCGGATATTATGCACATAAATCACACAAACAGCCTCATCGCAAGACGAGACCGGAGCAAGAGGCTAATTATGACACATCCCTGTGCTCTCTGCCATTACCTGGCAAAGTTTATATCTCATGGCACATTATCATGCGGAAACCCTGGAATTTTAGGATCATCTACAGGTCGTGTTTATAGGGTTAAATGTAAAATTGACCACATGTATCATTGAAAGTTCTTAAAGCTTCTATTTATTTTTAATTTCTATTTAGATACAAAATTATATTATGATCAATTTCAGATCCTCTATTTAGCCTTCATTAAATTTTAGCTTTCTAAAATCACCACTAGGGGGAGCTGAAGAATCAACTCTATATTAGAAACTGTATGCAGTAGACTCATTAGCTCCCCCTAGTGGCAGCCACAGGTAGAGAAAATGTATCATTTGAAGGAGCTAGGAACAGTAGGAGAAGTGGCTCATAAGTCGAGATAACAAATCATATTTGCAAAGTTTTTTTTATATGCTCTTCTACTATTGATTTATGCAAAGTTTGCTGAAAAGACAATGACCATTTGAATGATAAACTTTTGACTGTTTGGAGTCACCACTAGGGGGAACCTGAGAGGTATATGATACAATTATGCAGTAAGCTCCTGAGCTCCTCCTAGTGGTAACTGCAGGCAGTCAGGGGTTTTTCATTTATCTCTAAGTATGCAGGGGATTTTGAGCTCTGTTTTCCATCTACCTATCTATCTATTCATCTGTCTATATATCTATCCTTCTTTCTATATATCTATCCC